>NW_020712554.1:0-1119 GCF_002925995.2 Terrapene triunguis | reverse complement strand
CTGACGCAATGTACCCAGAACCCCTCGCGGCACTGCTTTGCATCATCAGGGCATTGCGATCTCAACCCATTATTCCAATGGGCGTGGTGTTCATAGTGCTAATAATTGCCGCGGTGATCTGAGCGGGCTCCATGATCCCAGTGCTGGCTATGGCGTCTGGTCTGAAAAAAGGCGAGACATCACAGTCTATATGTATTATGTGTGCTGCCAACCCTGACATAACAACATCCTCCCCATACTCTGTATGTTCCCCCAATGACCGACAACTGACTCCTCAAATCTTTTGTACCGTTTATTTTTAAATATTCTATAATAAAATTTATATTTGACGGACCAGGGGAGGGAGAGGGGGAGGGAGGGAGAGGCGAGTGACGACATGGCGTACAGGTACAGGGAATTAAAATCAAGAAAGGTGGCTTTGTATCAGGGAGAAACACAAACAACTGTCACACAGAATGCCCCCCCCCAAAGATTGAACTCAAAAGCCTGGGTTTAGCAGGAGGGAGGGGGGAAGCAAATGAATGCAGAATAAATCTATTTTTTACATCTTAAGACGACGGTGCAGCATGACTGATAGCCCTTGGCATTTTCTGGGCGCTTGGCAGTAAGCCTTCAGGTCTACTGCACAATATGATGCCCACTGCAGTATGACAACGATGGATACCAGTCATAATATACTATCTTCTGCCCAAAAGGCAAGGGGTTGCTGCTGTGTAGCAATCTAGCCCCACGTCTGCCAGCCCCATGTCTGCCAGCACCCAGATCGCCATCGGCCTCTTCTGGGTGCTTAGCAGACAACACTGGGCACTTTGCAGAAAATAGCATACTACGACTCTGCTAACGTGCAATGAGCCAGCAGGGCGCCTGGCAGAAAATAGCATACTATGACTGATAACCATCATTGTCTGCCCGGGTGCCCATGATCGACAGCCGCTGCAGTACGACGACGACGGATACCAGTCGTAATAAACCATCTTCTACCAAAAGGCAAGGGGCTGGTGCAATGCAGCACCACGGCTGCCAGCCCCACGGCTGCCTGCACCCAGATCGCCAATGAAGGCTACCAGTCATGCTGCACCGTCTACCGCCAAAAGGCAGTAAGCTGCTGCTGCTGTTTAG
>NW_020712553.1:0-2481 GCF_002925995.2 Terrapene triunguis | reverse complement strand
AAAATTGGCAGGAACGTAAATAATATGAAGCAACATCAAATACTTGCTTAGGAAAAAACCCTGTAAATTACCATCATCACACTAAAAGAAATTTCTACAGAACAGTGTGGCCCCGAGAAGCTCCTCCTCCCCCTGGCTGCAAAATCTAGTTTCCCCCTTGCGATGCTCCTTTTATTCAACACTGCGATGCCCGCACCTCTTTCAAACAGGTTCACCCGTGATCATGATCGACATCTCCTGAGCGAGAGACTGAGCCACACTTGTGGACTCAGGCACCCAAATCGTATTCCCTCTCTCAGTGTCCCAAGGGTCAGCTTCACCCATCATACGCTCTTTGCCCCTCGCATGGCTCTTCCAAGTCCAGTTTCCTCTAGCACAGCTCTTTTTACCCAGGGCCACGTCTTTTTACCTCCTTTTCTAACCACCTTCCAACTGCCTCCTCCCCAGCAGAGGCTGAGTCCCTCAACCTCGGAGCTGCCCTCTCATTGGGTGTCTCTCTCCCTGGGCAGCATTCGATGCTGCTGCATCACAGCTGCAGGCCCTAACACTCCCGCTCTTGGGCCAAACTGCAGGAGGTCCTAGGGCTGGGGTTAGCACATAGTCAGGGTTTTACACACACTCGCCCTCAGATTTAAGTAGATCATACGTCCCATTTTGGCCAGGACAGTCCGTTTTTTAAGCCCTGTCCCAGCCGTCCCAACCTTCTTGGCAAGAGTGGGCATTTGTCCCATTTGCTCTTGGCGACTTGATGAGTTGGCAAGAGCAAATGGGATAAATATCCACTTTTGTCAAAAAAAGTGGGGTTTGGTGTGGAGGAACATGCGGAGGGGGGGAGGCAGGGCTTGAGCGAGCGGGGAGGCCAGGCTTGGGTGAGCTTTGACCCCAGCCTCAGGCAGGGGGCAGGCAGGGGGGCTTGGGCCAGCCCTGCACCATGTCCCATTTTCCCTTTGGGAAATATGGTCACCCTAGATTTAAGGCCGTGTAAGGGAGTGAAGCGAGGGCATAGGAGGAAGTGGTGTTACTCAGCTCCCCTCTTGTTCTCCCACTGCCCTGCTCATCAGATCACAATACGTCTTACCGGGGGTCAGTCTCATCACCCCATTGGGCAAATGGGGAAACTGAGGCACCGGGCGGGGAAGTGAGGAGTGGAGGTCGCAGCAAGGGGCCGGCTGAGGGCATGTCCCACACCCAGGAGCTGGTAGTCTGCATGGCTAGAGGGGTGGGGTTTGCAGGCCCCGCCCACCAAGGAAGCCCCATGGGAGCCAGCATGGCCCCTCCCACTGCCCTCAAGGTCATGACCCCAGAGAGGTCAGGGTGCCCGGGTTAGGGTCATGACCCCACGGCGGCGGGGCCCACACACAGCGGATGACTCCTTCCGGTCATGTGACATGTGATCCCGCCAACCACAGCACAGGGCTGGCGAGACGCATTACGTCACCGCTTCCATGGTCGTCATGGGAACTATCCCGCCCTCCCACGCTGACCCCGCCGGGAGGCGGGGCCTCAGCGAGTGACCGAGAGTGGCGCTTTCGAATCACCGACCACTAACTACGAAGGCTGAGGGGCGGGGCTCTCCGGGACACGCCCAGTTATTGGAATGGAATTTCTGGTTGGCTGGATGTGATAGACGGGTTAGCCAATGAACGGTCAGAATGGGGAGGGGGCGGGGCCTGGAGCTGCGATTGGCAGGCGACCAACCAATGGCGCGCGGCCCCTGCCGCTCCTGCTCCACGTCGGCAGCATCGTTGAGGGCAAGATGGAGGCGCTGATCCTGGTAGGAGCGGGCTCCGGGCGGGGGGGCCGGGGGAGCCCTGGGGGAGAGACTGAACCCTGAGGGGAGAAGGGGGGTCGGACAAGGGGGGTGGGCACCGCCAGTAGTGGGTTGGGCACTGCTGTTGGGACATGGGGAAAGGATGGGCACTGCCAGTGTGGGGAATGGGGGATGGGCACTGCCAGTGGGGGGGATGGGGGATGAACTCCACTGTTGGGGGTTGGGTGCTGCTGTTGGGGAAGGCGGAGGATGGGCACTGCCAGTGAGGGGGATGAGGGATTGGGCACTGCTACTGGGGAGGATGGGCTCCATTGTTGGGGGAGAGATGGGTGTTGGGTACTGTCGGGGGGAAGATGGGCACCACCAGTGGGTTGGGTGCTGCTGTTGGGGGAGGGGAGGAATAGGCTTTGCCATTGGGAGAAGCAGGGGAGGATGGGCCCCGCCATTGGGGAGGATGGGAGAGAAAGGTAATAGTGTCAGTGTAATGTATTTCGACTTCTGTAAGACATTTTACTTGGTACCGCGTGACATTTTGATTAAAAAACTAGAATGATATAAAATCAACATGGCAGACGCCAAATGGATTAAAAACAGGCTAACTGATAGGTCGCAAAATGTAACGGTAAATGAGGAATTGTCATCGACTGGGTGTGTTTCCAGTGAGGTCGTCCTGTGTTGGTTCTTGGCCCTGTGCTATTTAACATCTTTAT
>NW_020712552.1:0-2500 GCF_002925995.2 Terrapene triunguis | reverse complement strand
AAAATTGGCAGGAACGTAAATAATATGAAGCAACATCAAATACTTGCTTAGGAAAAAACCCTGTAAATTACCATCATCACACTAAAAGAAATTTCTACAGAACAGTGTGGCCCCGAGAAGCTCCTCCTCCCCCTGGCTGCAAAATCTAGTTTCCCCCTCTCCGCCTTGCGATGCTCCTTTTATTCAACACTGTGATGCCCGCACCTCTTTCAAACAGGTTCACCCGTGATCATGATCGACATCTCCTGAGCGAGAGACTGAGCCACACTTGTTGACTCAGGCACCCAAATCGTATTCCCTCTCTCAGTGTCCCAAGGGTCAGCTTCACCGGTCATACGCTCTTTGCCCCTCGCACGGCTCTTCCAAGTCCAGTTTCCTCTAGCACAGCTCTTTTTACCCAGGGCCACGTCTTTTTACCTCCTTTTCTAACCGCCTTCCAACTGCCTCCTCCCCAGCAGAGGCTGAGTCCCTCAACCTCAGAGCTGCCCTCTCATTGGGTGTCTCTCTCCCCGGGCAGCATTCGATGCTGCTGCATCACAGCTGCAGGCCCTAACATTCCCGCTCTTGAGCCAAACTGCAGGAGGTCCTAGGGCTGGGGTTAGCACATAGTCAGGGTTTTACACACACTCGCCCTCAGATTTAAGTAGATCATACGTCCCATTTTGGCCAGGACAGTCCGTTTTTTAAGCCCTGTCCCAGCCGTCCCAACTTTTTTGGCAAGAGTGGGCATTTGTCCCATTTGCTCTTGGCGACTTGATGAGTTGGCAAGAGCAAATGGGATAAATATCCACTTTTGTCAAAAAAAGTGGGGTTTGGTGTGGAGGAACATGCGGAGGCGGGGAGGCAGGGCTTGAGCGAGCAGGGAGGCCAGGCTCGGGTGAGCTTTGACCCCAGCCTCAGGCAGGGGGGCTTGGGCCAGCCCTGCACCATGTCCCATTTTCCCTTTGGGAAATATGGTCACCCTAGATTTAAGGCCGTGTAAGGGAGTGAAGCGAGGGCATAGGAGGAAGTGGTGTTACTCAGCTCCCCTCTCGTTCTCCCACTGCCCTGCTCATCAGATCACAATACGTCTTACCGGGGGTCAGTCTCATCACCCCATTGGGCAAATGGGGAAACTGAGGCACGGGGCGGGGAAGTGAGGAGTGGAGGTCGCAGCAAGGGGCCGGCTGAGGGCATGTCCCACACCCAGGAGCTGGTAGTCTGCATGGCTAGAGGGGTGGGGTTTGCAGGCCCCGCCCACCAAGGAAGCCCCATGGGAGCCAGCATGGCCCCTCCCCCTGCCCTCAAGGTCATGACCCCAGAGAGGTCAGGGTGCCCGGGTTAGGGTGATGACCCCACGGCGGCGGGGCCCACACACAGCGGATAACGACTCCTTCCGGTCATGTGACATGTGATCCCGCCAACCACAGCACAGGGCTGGCGAGACGCATTACGTCACCGCTTCCATGGTCGTCATGGGAACTATCCCGCCCTCCCACGCTGACCCCGCCGGGAGGCGGGGCCTCAGCGAGTGACCGAGAGGGGCGCCTTCGAATCACCGACCACTAACTACGAAGGCTGAGGGGCGGGGCTCTCCGGGACACGCCCAGTTATTGGAATGGAATTTCTGGTTGGCTGGATGTGATAGACGGGTTAGCCAAAGAACGATCAGAATGGGGAGGGGGCGGGGCCTGGAGCTGCGATTGGCAGGCGACCAACCAATGGCGCGCGGCCCCTGCCGCTCCTGCTCCACGTCGGCAGCATCGTTGAGGGCAAGATGGAGGCGCTGATCCTGGTAGGAGCGGGCTCCGGGCGGGGGGGCCGGGGGAGCCCTGGGGGAGAGACTGAACCCTGAGGGGAGAAAGGGGGTCGGACAAGGGGGGTGGGCACCGCCAGTAGTGGGTTGGGCACTGCTGTTGGGACATGGGGAAAGGATGGGCACTGCCAGTGAGGGGGATGGGCACTGCCAGTGGGGGGGATGGGGGATGAACTCCACTGTTGGGGGTTGGGTGCTGCTGTTGGGGAAGGCGGAGGATGGGCACTGCCAGTGAGGGGGATGAGGGATGAACTCCGCTGTTCGGGGATGAGGGATTGGGCACTGCTACTGGGGAGGATGGGCTCCATTGTTGGGGGAGAGATGGGTGTTGGGTACTGCCGGGGGAAGATGGGCACCACTAGTGGGTTTGGCGCTGCTGTTGGGGGAGGGGAGGAATAGGCTTTGCCATTGGGAGAAGCAGGGGAGGATGGGCCCCGCCATTGGGGAGGATGGGAGAGAAAGGTAATAGTGTTAGTGTAATGTATTTCGACTTCTGTAAGACATTTTACTTGGTACCGCGTGACATTTTGATTAAAAAACTAGAATGATATAAAATCAACATGGCAGACGCCAAATGGATTAAAAACAGGCTAACTGATAGGTCGCAAAATGTAACGGTAAATGAGGAATTGTCATCGACTGGGTGTGTTTCCAGTGGGGTCGTCCTGTGTTGGTTCTTGGCCCTGTGCTATTTAACATCTTTAT
>NW_020712551.1:0-1913 GCF_002925995.2 Terrapene triunguis | reverse complement strand
GGGGCTGTGGATGAAGGGTTTGGGTGCAGGAGGGAGCTCTGGGCTGGCGCTGAGGGGTTTGGAGTGTGTGGGGGGGTGCAGGCTCTGGCTGCGCCGCTGATTGGACTTTTACGGCCCGGTCGGCAGTGCCGACAAGAGCCACCAGGGTCTCTTTTCATCCCGGTGTTCCGGTCAAAAACTGGATGCCTGGCAACCCTACCCACAGCAGGTCAGGGGGCAGCACTGGGAGTGGAACCCTTACTGCATATGAACTGATGAACACCTAGTGAGTCAGTGGTAAAGTAGGTAAATGAACCCAAGAATCTTGATTCCCAGCCCCCCTGCCCCACTCTAACCCACTAGACCCCACACCCTACCCAGAGCCATCGATAGAACCCAGGAGTCCTGCTTCCCACTCTCAGCACTCCCTTAAGGGAGTAAACATTTGTACCACCAGGATTTGCATTGGGGCGGCTCCAGGCACCAGCGTAGCAAGCGCGTGCCTGGGGCGGCAAGCCGCGGGGTGCGGCGTTCCGGCCGCCGTGAGGGCAGCAGTCAGGCGGCCTTTGGCGGCATGCCTGCAGGAGGTCCACCGGTCCCGCGGCAATTTGGTGGCAATTTGGCGGCGGGTAGCCGAAGGCACGGGACCGGCAGATCACCCGCAGAAACGCCGCCCAACGGTGGGCAGGACGAGCTCTTGGCTACTGCAAACTATGGCAACCTCCTTTGGGGAACGTTGTGTGGGAGTTTGTTCTTCCCAGGTGTTTAACTATGGTGTGGCTTGATCTCTCACCACCCCGCACCTGCTGTGATCAGAGCATGCGTAGGCAGGCATCCCTAGCCTGGCCTAAGCCAGGTGCGAGTTGGGTTTCCAGGTGCGGGTGACAGATCTCCCAGCATGCAGGTGCATCTCAATTTCATACCTCGCCTCTGGATGAGGCCTGAGGTTTCTTCTTTGTGGATCATGCACAGAGCAGGCTGGGGATCCTCCACCGATGAGAGTCCTAGCCCTGGGTTTGTAGCTGGGGGCAGCGCGGTTCTCCTGATTGCACAACTGGACCCGCTACCTTCCCTTGCCAGTTTGCAATTGAGAGCCCCTGTTAGAAATCAGCCAGGCCCTGCCCCAGCTCCCACTCCCAACTCAGCGGCTTCCTCTTTCAATGAACTGAGGGCCACCTGCCTTCCTATGGATCCAAGTGGTGAGAGCAGAAGTGTCTACTCTCTCCATCTGCCGGCGCCTTGTCAGCCAGTCTCTTTGTCCTTGGCAGGTGTTACATGTGTCCATCCTGTGGTGGGGAGGGTCGCCTTGAAAGAGGAAGGGCAAAGTGGCTAGTGGGGCAAGGCCTGGGTGCTCATTTGCAGTAAGGCCGACCCCAGATTGGCCTAAAACCCATAAGATTTTCTTTAAAGGGGATATTCTGGTTTTGACCCCAGGGGGTTTGCTGACAAAGATCCAAGATGCTGCCATTCTTCTCAAGCTCTGAACACTCCATGTAATGGCAACACTACAGAGACTGGGCAATCATGACTGAGAGCAGATCTGAGGGGGACTGCGTTTCTGTGTGTGTGTTGAAGTATAGAAGTGCAGATGTTCTGTTGAAACCTTGCATTTACATACATGCAACTGCAACAAAGGGCTGGAAGTCTATGTGAGGACTAGCAGGCTTCCTACCTATTAGCTTTTGTATTAAAACTTTTCTATGTACTGTAAACACTGTTTACAATGCATTTGTGTGTATTAGATGTTTGTTTACTATGAAATTATCTAAGACTCTCTCTTTGAACAGCTGCATTTGGAGTGACCAGGCCTACTGTGAGGACAGGCAGAGGCAAACCAACACAATGGAGATAGCCTTCATTTTTTAAACTTTAAGAAGGAAAACCCCAAAAATTGGCAGGAACGTAAATAATATGAAGCAACATCAAATACTTGC
>NW_020712550.1:0-1899 GCF_002925995.2 Terrapene triunguis | reverse complement strand
GGGGCTGTGGATGAAGGGTTTGGGTGCAGGAGGGAGCTCTGGGCTGGGGCTGAGGGGTTTGGAGTGTGTGGGGGGTGCAGGCTCCGGCTGCGCCGCTGATTGGACTTTTACGGCCCGGTCGGCAGTGCCGACAAGAGCCACCAGGGTCTCTTTTCACCCCGGTGTTCCGGTCAAAAACTGGATGCCTGGCAACCCTACCCACAGCAGGTCAGGGGGCAGCACTGGGAGTGGAACCCTTACTGCATATGAACTGATGAACACCTAGTGAGTCAGTGGTAAAGTAAGTAAATGAACCCAAGAATCCTGATTCCCAGCCCCCCTGCCCTAGACCCCACACCCTACCCAGAGCCATCGATAGAACCCAGGAGTCCTGCTTCCCACTCTCAGCACTCCCTTAAAGGAGTAAACATTTGTACCACCAGGATTTGCATTGGGGCGGCTCCAGGCACCAGCGCAGCAAGCGCGTGCCTGGGGCGGCAAGCCGCGGGGGGCGGCGTGCCGGTCGCCGTGAGGGCGGCAGTCAGGCGGCCTTTGGCGGCATGCCTGCAGGAGGTCTACCGGTCCCGCGGCAATTTGGTGGCAATTTGGCGGCGGGTAGCCGAAGGCACGGGACCGGCAGATCACCCGCAGAAACGCCGCCCAACGGTGGGCAGGACGAGCTCTTGGCTACTGCAAACTATGGCAACCTCCTTTGGGGAACGTTGTGTGGGAGTTTGTTCTTCCCAGGTGTTTAACTATGGTGTGGCTTGATCTCTCACCACCCCGCACCTGCTGTGATCAGAGCATGCGTAGGCAGGCATCCCTAGCCTGGCCTAAGCCAGGTGCGAGTTGGGTTTCCAGGTGGGGGTGACAGATCTCCCAGCATGCAGGTGCATCTCAATTTCATACCTCGCCTCTGGATGAGGCCTGAGGTTTCTTCTTTGTGGATCATGCACAGAGCAGGCTGGGGATCCTCCACCGATGAGAGTCCTAGCCCTGGGTTTGTAGCTGGGGGCAGCGCGGTTCTCCTGATTGCACAACTGGACCCGCTACCTTCCCTTGCCAGTTTGCAATTGAGAGCCCCTGTTAGAAATCAGCCAGGCCCTGCCCCAGCTCCCACTCCCAACTCAGCAGCTTCCTCTTTCAATGAACTGAGGGCCACCTGCCTTCCTATGGATCCAAGTGGTGAGAGCAGAAGTGTCTACTCTCTCCATCTGCCGGCGCCTTGTCAGCCAGTCTCTTTGACCTTGGCAACTGTTACATGTGACCATCCTGTGGTGGGGAGGGTCGCCTTGAAAGAGGAAGGGCAAAGTGGCTAGTGGGGCAAGGCCTGGGTGCTCATTTGCAGTAAGGCTGACCCCAGATTGGCCTAAAACCCATAAGATTTTCTTTAAAGGGGATATTCTGGTTTTGACCCCAGGGGGTTTGCTGACAAAGATCCAAGATGCTGCCATTCTTCTCAAGCTCTGAACACTCCATGTAATGGCAACACTACAGAGACTGGGCAATCATGACTGAGAGCAGATCTGAAGGGGACTGCGTTTCTGTGTGTGTGTTGAAGTATAGAAGTGCAGATGTTCTGTTGAAACCTTGCATTTACATACATGCAACTGCAACAAAGGGCTGGAGGTCTATGTGAGGACTAGCAGGCTTCCTACCTATTAGCTTTTGTATTAAAACTTTTCTATGTACTGTAAACACTGTTTACAATGCATTTGTGTGTATTAGATGTTTGTTTACTATGAAATTATCTAAGACTCTCTCTTTGAACAGCTGCATTTGGAGTGACCAGGCCTACTGTGAGGACAGGCAGAGGCAAACCAACACAATGGAGATACCCTTCATTTTTTAAACTTTAAGAAGGAAAACCCCCAAAATTGGCAGGAACGTAAATAATATGAAGCAACATCAAATACTTGC
>NW_020712549.1:0-1913 GCF_002925995.2 Terrapene triunguis | reverse complement strand
GGGGCTGTGGATGAAGGGTTTGGGTGCAGGAGGGAGCTCTGGGCTGGCGCTGAGGGGTTTGGAGTGTGTGGGGGGGTGCAGGCTCTGGCTGCGCCGCTGATTGGACTTTTACGGCCCGGTCGGCAGTGCCGACAAGAGCCACCAGGGTCTCTTTTCATCCCGGTGTTCCGGTCAAAAACTGGATGCCTGGCAACCCTACCCACAGCAGGTCAGGGGGCAGCACTGGGAGTGGAACCCTTACTGCATATGAACTGATGAACACCTAGTGAGTCAGTGGTAAAGTAGGTAAATGAACCCAAGAATCTTGATTCCCAGCCCCCCTGCCCCACTCTAACCCACTAGACCCCACACCCTACCCAGAGCCATCGATAGAACCCAGGAGTCCTGCTTCCCACTCTCAGCACTCCCTTAAGGGAGTAAACATTTGTACCACCAGGATTTGCATTGGGGCGGCTCCAGGCACCAGCGTAGCAAGCGCGTGCCTGGGGCGGCAAGCCGCGGGGTGCGGCGTTCCGGCCGCCGTGAGGGCAGCAGTCAGGCGGCCTTTGGCGGCATGCCTGCAGGAGGTCCACCGGTCCCGCGGCAATTTGGTGGCAATTTGGCGGCGGGTAGCCGAAGGCACGGGACCGGCAGATCACCCGCAGAAACGCCGCCCAACGGTGGGCAGGACGAGCTCTTGGCTACTGCAAACTATGGCAACCTCCTTTGGGGAACGTTGTGTGGGAGTTTGTTCTTCCCAGGTGTTTAACTATGGTGTGGCTTGATCTCTCACCACCCCGCACCTGCTGTGATCAGAGCATGCGTAGGCAGGCATCCCTAGCCTGGCCTAAGCCAGGTGCGAGTTGGGTTTCCAGGTGCGGGTGACAGATCTCCCAGCATGCAGGTGCATCTCAATTTCATACCTCGCCTCTGGATGAGGCCTGAGGTTTCTTCTTTGTGGATCATGCACAGAGCAGGCTGGGGATCCTCCACCGATGAGAGTCCTAGCCCTGGGTTTGTAGCTGGGGGCAGCGCGGTTCTCCTGATTGCACAACTGGACCCGCTACCTTCCCTTGCCAGTTTGCAATTGAGAGCCCCTGTTAGAAATCAGCCAGGCCCTGCCCCAGCTCCCACTCCCAACTCAGCGGCTTCCTCTTTCAATGAACTGAGGGCCACCTGCCTTCCTATGGATCCAAGTGGTGAGAGCAGAAGTGTCTACTCTCTCCATCTGCCGGCGCCTTGTCAGCCAGTCTCTTTGTCCTTGGCAGGTGTTACATGTGTCCATCCTGTGGTGGGGAGGGTCGCCTTGAAAGAGGAAGGGCAAAGTGGCTAGTGGGGCAAGGCCTGGGTGCTCATTTGCAGTAAGGCCGACCCCAGATTGGCCTAAAACCCATAAGATTTTCTTTAAAGGGGATATTCTGGTTTTGACCCCAGGGGGTTTGCTGACAAAGATCCAAGATGCTGCCATTCTTCTCAAGCTCTGAACACTCCATGTAATGGCAACACTACAGAGACTGGGCAATCATGACTGAGAGCAGATCTGAGGGGGACTGCGTTTCTGTGTGTGTGTTGAAGTATAGAAGTGCAGATGTTCTGTTGAAACCTTGCATTTACATACATGCAACTGCAACAAAGGGCTGGAAGTCTATGTGAGGACTAGCAGGCTTCCTACCTATTAGCTTTTGTATTAAAACTTTTCTATGTACTGTAAACACTGTTTACAATGCATTTGTGTGTATTAGATGTTTGTTTACTATGAAATTATCTAAGACTCTCTCTTTGAACAGCTGCATTTGGAGTGACCAGGCCTACTGTGAGGACAGGCAGAGGCAAACCAACACAATGGAGATAGCCTTCATTTTTTAAACTTTAAGAAGGAAAACCCCAAAAATTGGCAGGAACGTAAATAATATGAAGCAACATCAAATACTTGC
>NW_020712548.1:0-1899 GCF_002925995.2 Terrapene triunguis | reverse complement strand
GGGGCTGTGGATGAAGGGTTTGGGTGCAGGAGGGAGCTCTGGGCTGGGGCTGAGGGGTTTGGAGTGTGTGGGGGGTGCAGGCTCCGGCTGCGCCGCTGATTGGACTTTTACGGCCCGGTCGGCAGTGCCGACAAGAGCCACCAGGGTCTCTTTTCACCCCGGTGTTCCGGTCAAAAACTGGATGCCTGGCAACCCTACCCACAGCAGGTCAGGGGGCAGCACTGGGAGTGGAACCCTTACTGCATATGAACTGATGAACACCTAGTGAGTCAGTGGTAAAGTAAGTAAATGAACCCAAGAATCCTGATTCCCAGCCCCCCTGCCCTAGACCCCACACCCTACCCAGAGCCATCGATAGAACCCAGGAGTCCTGCTTCCCACTCTCAGCACTCCCTTAAAGGAGTAAACATTTGTACCACCAGGATTTGCATTGGGGCGGCTCCAGGCACCAGCGCAGCAAGCGCGTGCCTGGGGCGGCAAGCCGCGGGGGGCGGCGTGCCGGTCGCCGTGAGGGCGGCAGTCAGGCGGCCTTTGGCGGCATGCCTGCAGGAGGTCTACCGGTCCCGCGGCAATTTGGTGGCAATTTGGCGGCGGGTAGCCGAAGGCACGGGACCGGCAGATCACCCGCAGAAACGCCGCCCAACGGTGGGCAGGACGAGCTCTTGGCTACTGCAAACTATGGCAACCTCCTTTGGGGAACGTTGTGTGGGAGTTTGTTCTTCCCAGGTGTTTAACTATGGTGTGGCTTGATCTCTCACCACCCCGCACCTGCTGTGATCAGAGCATGCGTAGGCAGGCATCCCTAGCCTGGCCTAAGCCAGGTGCGAGTTGGGTTTCCAGGTGGGGGTGACAGATCTCCCAGCATGCAGGTGCATCTCAATTTCATACCTCGCCTCTGGATGAGGCCTGAGGTTTCTTCTTTGTGGATCATGCACAGAGCAGGCTGGGGATCCTCCACCGATGAGAGTCCTAGCCCTGGGTTTGTAGCTGGGGGCAGCGCGGTTCTCCTGATTGCACAACTGGACCCGCTACCTTCCCTTGCCAGTTTGCAATTGAGAGCCCCTGTTAGAAATCAGCCAGGCCCTGCCCCAGCTCCCACTCCCAACTCAGCAGCTTCCTCTTTCAATGAACTGAGGGCCACCTGCCTTCCTATGGATCCAAGTGGTGAGAGCAGAAGTGTCTACTCTCTCCATCTGCCGGCGCCTTGTCAGCCAGTCTCTTTGACCTTGGCAACTGTTACATGTGACCATCCTGTGGTGGGGAGGGTCGCCTTGAAAGAGGAAGGGCAAAGTGGCTAGTGGGGCAAGGCCTGGGTGCTCATTTGCAGTAAGGCTGACCCCAGATTGGCCTAAAACCCATAAGATTTTCTTTAAAGGGGATATTCTGGTTTTGACCCCAGGGGGTTTGCTGACAAAGATCCAAGATGCTGCCATTCTTCTCAAGCTCTGAACACTCCATGTAATGGCAACACTACAGAGACTGGGCAATCATGACTGAGAGCAGATCTGAAGGGGACTGCGTTTCTGTGTGTGTGTTGAAGTATAGAAGTGCAGATGTTCTGTTGAAACCTTGCATTTACATACATGCAACTGCAACAAAGGGCTGGAGGTCTATGTGAGGACTAGCAGGCTTCCTACCTATTAGCTTTTGTATTAAAACTTTTCTATGTACTGTAAACACTGTTTACAATGCATTTGTGTGTATTAGATGTTTGTTTACTATGAAATTATCTAAGACTCTCTCTTTGAACAGCTGCATTTGGAGTGACCAGGCCTACTGTGAGGACAGGCAGAGGCAAACCAACACAATGGAGATACCCTTCATTTTTTAAACTTTAAGAAGGAAAACCCCCAAAATTGGCAGGAACGTAAATAATATGAAGCAACATCAAATACTTGC
>NW_020712547.1:0-4926 GCF_002925995.2 Terrapene triunguis | reverse complement strand
CCTGATATTCTATGATTCTATGGAGTCTGTGACAGATCCCCCCATCACCACACAACCCCTCCGTTCCAGACTGTGGGCAGTGCAGTGCCGGGAGCCCCATGCTGGCCTCGGGGTAAATTCCCTGTTTCTCTGGAGCTGGCAAGAAAGGAGCTGGCTGACAAGGACCCTGGTGGCCATGGCCATGGGGCACAGGGATTTGGGGAGTTGGCAGGGCCTGGGGGGGGGCGGTGCAGGACAGGAGTGACCCTGGACAATGGCTCCTCAGCGACCTTCTCCCTCTCCCTGGCGCGGGGGGAGCAGGCCCAGCCTTTCTGGACAGCAGGATCTGACGGCAGGTTTGTGTCAGGCCCATGGCTCCAATTGCCAGCTGAGAAGGGGAGCACAGTGCGATTGACCCCGCACGGCCCTGACTCCTCCCTCCAACCTGGGGCGCCGGGGCCCAGACATCGAGCTCTATTCCAGTCAGTGCCGGGGGTGGGGGTGGGTATTCAGGCTCTTCCGCACACTCCCACCCCTGGGAGCAAGCTGCCCTCTTCACCTGTGACTAGAGGTTGCCGACAGTCCCTTATTACAATGATTCAGTTGGGGTTGGTCCTGCTTTGAGCAGGGGGTTGGACTAGATGACTTCCTGAGGTCCCTTCCAACCCTGATATTCTATGATACAAGGGACATCCCTTATTTTTTCCCATCTCTGTACAGCAAGCCTGGGAGTCGCTGAGTGCTGCTAAAAGCAGCCAGAAATCCCCCTGGCGAATGTAGGTGAATCCTTAGTAGTATTAATAATAATAATGATGATCTCAGGAGGAGGGGTAGGGCTAAGAAATCAGTCCCTTATTTTTGAAATACAAAGTTGGCAAGCTGACCTCTGACCCCCAGCGCTCCTGCATCACGAGTCCACGGCCACGGGCTTGGAGAGCAGCTTGTAGCGGATCAGGAAGTAGGGGTAGCACTGGCAGCTGTCAAAGATGACGAAGATCTGCGGCTTCTTAGCACGGTCCGTGCAGGAGTCGTAGAGGCGGCCGTCGTGTGCCGGGGGGGGGCGCCGGAACATGGGATTGCCCCGCACCGAGCTCCCCACCAGCACCTTGACCAGGAACATGTGGCACAGGCTGGCCTCATCCATCTTGGCGTAAGTATGGGAGTAGGAGGCATCGGCAGCGAAGTAGCTGCCCTGCCCGTAAGCCTCGCCGTTCTCCCCTGACACCCGGGGGTCAAAGTTCATCTCGCAGATGGGCTGCACTTTGCTGGCCCTGGTGCCGTGGAAGAGGTGTCTCTCCAGGCAGCGCCGCGACGCACGGGGACGGCTCTGGGCCATGAACTTCTTCTGCCTGGAGGAGGGACAGATGGGGGAGGTGTCACTGACAAGCTCGAGCCCCACCCACCCGCTTCCTTGGTGCATTGCCCCAGGCTTGGGTATGATGGGTCAGGCACCAAGAGCAGCCAGGAGTCACCCCAGTAAGAAGCCGGGATCGCCAGCTGGCTAGGGACGGGCAGGATGCCCCGGATGGGTTCGTGGCTCCAGCCCAGCCTCATCCATGGCCCACAGCATGGGGACCAAGACCACAAAACACCAGCTTCTGGGCAAGTCCCATTCCCGGCCCAGGGGGAACCACGCCCCAGAATCCGTGCACCAGAGTTACAATTCCAGCTGCCAGCCCCGCCCTGTGGCAGCAGCCAGATGCAAGGGCACTGAGGGAAAGCCCAGAACCCACTAGCAGCTCCCCATGCCCAGCCCTGCCCCATGCCTGCCCTCCTTACCCACAGTATTTCTGCCACAGGTAGTCGTTCCGGACCCGGTAGACGGCCAGCACCAACGCCTTGTCCTCTGCCAGGGTTTTGTGGAACAGCGTGCATGTAGTCTCATAGGCCCTCTCTGCTGGCGCCACTTCTGCCAGCGTGAACATGGTGCCCACTGGGGCCTTGGGGACCCAGGACGCAGGGTACGGACCCCAGTAGGTGTCCTGGGGGTCCTCTCCAGGGACGGTGCCGGGGGAAGAGAGGGTGGCGCCCGGTCCTGTCCTGCCAAGAGAAGACAAACAAGGGCAGGGCTAGTGGCGAGAGCCTCTTGGGTGCCCAGGGGCAGGGATGGCACCTGGCCAGAGCACTCACCGCAGGTGGGGCGCCAGGCGCCAGGGCGGGCGGAAGATTGGGCAGTGCAGGATGCGCCGGGTGAAGCCCGTACGCACATTGCGCTGGGTCAGTTTCTTCAGGTCCACGTTGTACAGTTGGCCACGCAGCTTGAAGGCGTGGTTCCACATGCCCTTCTCGAAGGCCGCCAGCAGCTCCCACCGCACCGGCTGGGCACAGAGAGACGCTGTCATGGGGCACCCCTCAGCCACGCTCCTCCCAGCCACGCACCCGTTCCCCCACAATGCTCCCCCAGCCATGCAGTGCCACCACCTTCCTCAGCTACACCACTCCCCCAGCCACACAGCCCCTCTGCCATCCACGCCACTCTTCCAGCCACACAGCCCCTCTGCCAGCCACGCCACTCCTTCAGCCACACAGCCCCACCCAGCCAGGCCACCCCTCCAGCCATGCACCCCCTCCCAGCCCGACAGCCCCTCCCAGTCATGCAGTGCCACAATCCTCCTCAGCTACCCCAGCCACACAGCCCCTCCCCCAGCAACCCCTGCCCCTCCTCAGCTATGCCAGCCTCAGCCACCCCACGTCCCCCTAGCCACACTGCTCCTCACCCCAGGCCAGGCCTTCCATTTCTCCCACCCTGCTGCCCATGCATCCCCCACACCTGCTCCTCTCTTGGGATCACCCCCCTTCCCTCACCTCCTCGTACACGAGCCACTCGCCGCACTCCTCCCAGTACACCTGCCACTCCATGGGGAAGTAGGGGTTGCGGCTGGGGTCGCTGCTGTTGGAGAGGCGCCGGACACGGTCATAGAGCTGGCTGGGCTTCAGGTCCATGGAGTTCAGGTTGAGGGTCCAGGATGAGCCGGCCCTGGAAGGGGGGCAGCAGAGACGTCACCAAGGGGCAGGGGCCACAGGCAACGCCCCCCTCATGCTGGCAGTGAGTAGCTGGGCGATGCACCTGCGAGCAGGTTTGCCTCCATCTCTCCCTTCATCCTCAGCCAATGCTCTCCTGGTGGGAGGAGTTGGGACTGGAGCAGCTGAGAGCTCCCCCCACAGCCAGTGCTCCCGCCCCGCCCCATAGCGCCCCCTGCTGGGCCATGTCCAATCAGCCACGTACTTGTCCATGAGCTGCACGTCGTCGCGGCTGGTGCTGCAGTAGAGGTTCTCCAGGTGCTGTTGGGCCAACGTGCCAACACTCAGCCACACCCCGTCTGCCGTGCGCCGCATCTGCCAGTGGAAGGGGTTGGGGGTGTGGTGGCGCGGGCAGCGCTCCCCCTCCAGACACTGCCCCAGCAGGAAGTCGTCGCAGATCAGGATGCCGTCTTTCTGGTGGACATGGACCTCCTCTGGGCCAGCCAACTCCAGGACCTGCCCGCCCAGGCCACGCCCCTCGGGCTCCAGCGTGAGCAACAGGGGGTACTGGGCCAATCCCAGATGCGGGCGCTTGGGCTTCTCTGCCATCTTGATCAGGCCCTATGGGGGCGGGGGGGAAGTCAGGGCAGAGATGGGACCTGATGGGAAGCCAGGCCAGGGCTGGGGGCAGACTGGGCCTGGGATTCGGGATATTGGGGGGCCTCTGGGTGCCATTGGCTGGAGGGGCACTAGTGCTGGAAGGAAGAGCAAGGATCTTAAAAGGGATGCTGCCCCCGGGGTCAGGGAATCACCTTGCGGGTGGGGGGGTCAGTGTTGGCAATAGCCGGCCCCAGCTCTAGAACAGCACACGGCTGATCATGGGAGGCCTCCCATAGGACCCCAGCATCGGGGGCGGGGGGGTAGGGGGGTCATCCCCAGTCTACAGATGGGGAAACTGAGGCTCTGGGCCAATGCAGGGACTTGCCCAGCAGGTCAGTGGCAGAGCTAGGAGAGGAACCCAGGTGTCCTGAGTGCCAGCCCACTGGACTGGCCTCAATACCTTGGCCTGCTGCAGTCCCACCAGTTTGCAATGGGAGCTGCCCCACCTCCACTGCTCCCCTTATTATATTGGAGAACTACCCCGAGTCGCCAATCAGCAGCCCCTCCCCCCAAGCTGAGTCCCCCAGAGACCTAGGGAGCCCCTGCACATCCCAACTGGGCCCACAGAAGGGAGGCCAGGGGGTACACAGCCACAGAGGCAGCCCTGCCCAGATGTCAGGCTCCTAAGGGAGACAGAGCGCCCCATCCCTCCCAGCAGCCTCATGGCATTGACCCTGGGGGTGGGACGTGGGCCTGGGTCCCCGAGGCAGATAGAACATCTCCTCCTCCCCCCTCAGGGTGCACTGATCCCCCAGCCCCACCTCTCACCTCCTCTGCTGGAGTGTTGTAGTTGCAGACTTGCTTTTGCTTTTGTTTTGCTGGCCCGCTGAGTCACAGGGCTCTCTCCCATCAACCCCTCAGCATGCCACCGGCATGCACAGAAAAGAGGGAGCTGGGGGTTCCCAGGCTGGGGCTTCCCCCTGCCTCCTACACTAGCTCCTGTTCTAAGGCTCTCCCTGTCTCTGGATTTCAGTGAGAGAAGTAGCTCAGGGCCTGGCCCAAAGCCCCACCACTAGGATTGTCAACTTTCTAATGGCACAAAACTGAACACCACGCCTGCCCCGCCCCTTCTCCGAGGCCCCACCCCCGAGTGCTCCATCTCCCCCACCCTCAATCACTTTCACCAGGCTGGAGCAGGGGATTGGGGTGCTGGAGGGGGGTGAGGGCTCCAGCTGGGGAGCAGGCTCTGGGGTGAGGCTGGGAATGAGGGGTTTGGGGTGCATGAGAGTGCTCCGGGCTGGGGCAGTGGGTTGGGGTTTGGGGGGGTATGGACTCTGGGCTGGGGGTGTGGGCTCCAGCTTGGGCTAGAAATGGGGGGTTCAGGAT
>NW_020712546.1:0-4930 GCF_002925995.2 Terrapene triunguis | reverse complement strand
CCTGATATTCTATGATTCTATGGAGTCTGTGACAGATCCCCCCATCATCACACAACCCCTCCGTTCCAGACTGTGGGCAGTGCAGTGCCGGGAGCCCCATGCTGGCCTCGGGGTAAATTCCCTGTTTCTCTGGAGCTGGCAAGAAAGGAGCTGGCTGACAAGGACCCTGGTGGCCATGGCCATGGGGCACAGGGATTTGGGGAGTTGGCAGGGCCTGGGGGGGGGCGGTGCAGGACAGGAGTGACCCTGGACAATGGCTCCTCAGCGACCTTCTCCCTCTCCCTGGCGCGGGGGGAGCAGGCCCAGCCTTTCTGGACAGCAGGATCTGACGGCAGGTTTGTGTCAGGCCCATGGCTCCAATTGCCAGCTGAGAAGGGGAGCACAGTGCGATTGACCCCGCACGGCCCTGACTCCTCCCTCCAACCTGGGGCGCCGGGGCCCAGACATCGAGCTCTATTCCAGTCAGTGCCGGGGGTGGGGGTGGGTATTCAGGCTCTTCCGCACACTCCCACCCCTGGGAGCAAGCTGCCCTCTTCACCTGTGACTAGAGGTTGCCGACAGTCCCTTATTACAATGATTCAGTTGGGGTTGGTCCTGCTTTGAGCAGGGGGTTGGACTAGATGACTTCCTGAGGTCCCTTCCAACCCTGATATTCTATGATACAAGGGACATCCCTTATTTTTTCCAATCTCTGTACAGCAAGCCTGGGAGTCGCTGAGTGCTGCTAAAAGCAGCCAGAAATCCCCCTGGCGAATGTAGGTGAATCCTTAGTAGTATTAATAATAATAATGATGATCTCAGGAGGAGGGGTAGGGCTAAGAAATCAGTCCCTTATTTTTGAAATACAAAGTTGGCAAGCTGACCTCTGACCCCCAGCGCTCCTGCATCACGAGTCCACGGCCACGGGCTTGGAGAGCAGCTTGTAGCGGATCAGGAAGTAGGGGTAGCACTGGCAGCTGTCAAAGATGACGAAGATCTGCGGCTTCTTAGCACGGTCCGTGCAGGAGTCGTAGAGGCGGCCGTCGTGTGCCGGGGGGGGGCGCCGGAACATGGGATTGCCCCGCACCGAGCTCCCCACCAGCACCTTGACCAGGAACATGTGGCACAGGCTGGCCTCATCCATCTTGGCGTAAGTATGGGAGTAGGAGGCATCGGCAGCGAAGTAGCTGCCCTGCCCGTAAGCCTCGCCGTTCTCCCCTGACACCCGGGGGTCAAAGTTCATCTCGCAGATGGGCTGCACTTTGCTGGCCCTGGTGCCGTGGAAGAGGTGTCTCTCCAGGCAGCGCCGCGACGCACGGGGACGGCTCTGGGCCATGAACTTCTTCTGCCTGGAGGAGGGACAGATGGAGGGGGTGTCACTGACAAGCTCGAGCCCCACCCACCCGCTTCCTTGGTGCATTGCCCCAGGCTTGGGTATGATGGGTCAGGCACCAAGAGCAGCCAGGAGTCACCCCAGTAAGAAGCCGGGATCGCCAGCTGGCTAGGGACGGGCAGGATGCCCCGGATGGGTTCGTGGCTCCAGCCCAGCCTCATCCATGGCCCACAGCATGGGGACCAAGACCACAAAACACCAGCTTCTGGGCAAGTCCCATTCCCGGCCCAGGGGGAACCACGCCCCAGAATCCGTGCACCAGAGTTACAATTCCAGCTGCCAGCCCCGCCCTGTGGCAGCAGCCAGATGCAAGGGCACTGAGGGAAAGCCCAGAACCCACTAGCAGCTCCCCATGCCCAGCCCTGCCCCATGCCTGCCCTCCTTACCCACAGTATTTCTGCCACAGGTAGTCGTTCCGGACCCGGTAGACGGCCAGCACCAACGCCTTGTCCTCTGCCAGGGTTTTGTGGAACAGCGTGCATGTAGTCTCATAGGCCCTCTCTGCTGGCGCCACTTCTGCCAGCGTGAACATGGTGCCCACTGGGGCCTTGGGGACCCAGGACGCAGGGTACGGACCCCAGTAGGTGTCCTGGGGGTCCTCTCCAGCGACGGTGCCGGGGGAAGAGAGGGTGGCGCCCGGTCCTGTCCTGCCAAGAGAAGACAAACAAGGGCAGGGCTAGTGGCGAGAGCCTCTTGAGTGCCCAGGGGCAGGGATGGCACCTGGCCAGAGCACTCACCGCAGGTGGGGCGCCAGGCGCCAGGGCGGGCGGAAGATTGGGCAGTGCAGGATGCGCCGGGTGAAGCCCGTACGCACATTGCGCTGGGTCAGTTTCTTCAGGTCCACGTTGTACAGTTGGCCACGCAGCTTGAAGGCGTGGTTCCACATGCCCTTCTCGAAGGCCGCCAGCAGCTCCCACCGCACCGGCTGGGCACAGAGAGACGCTGTCATGGGGCACCCCTCAGCCACGCTCCTCCCAGCCACGCACCCGTTCCCCCACAATGCTCCCCCAGCCATGCAGTGCCACCACCTTCCTCAGCTACACCACTCCCCCAGCCACACAGCCCCTCTGCCATCCACGCCACTCTTCCAGCCACACAGCCCCTCTGCCAGCCACGCCACTCCTTCAGCCACACAGCCCCACCCAGCCAGGCCACCCCTCCAGCCATGCACCCCCTCCCAGCCCGACAGCCCCTCCCAGTCATGCAGTGCCACAATCCTCCTCAGCTACCCCAGCCACACAGCCCCTCCCCCAGCAACCCCTGCCCCTCCTCAGCTATGCCAGCCTCAGCCACCCCACGTCCCCCTAGCCACACTGCTCCTCACCCCAGGCCAGGCCTTCCATTTCTCCCACCCTGCTGCCCATGCATCCCCCACACCCGCTCCTCTCTTGGGATCACCCCCCTTCCCTCACCTCCTCGTACACGAGCCACTCGCCGCACTCCTCCCAGTACACCTGCCACTCCATGGGGAAGTAGGGGTTGCGGCTGGGGTCACTGCTGTTGGAGAGGCGCCGGACACGGTCATAGAGCTGGCTGGGCTTCAGGTCCATGGAGTTCAGGTTGAGGGTCCAGGATGAGCCGGCCCTGGAAGGGGCGCAGCAGTGACGTCACCAAGGGGCAGGGGCCACAGGCAACGCCCCCCTCATGCTGGCAGTGAGTAGCTGGGCGATGCACCTGCGAGCAGGTTTGCCTCCATCTCTCCCTTCATCCTCAGCCAATGCTCTCCTGGTGGGAGGGGTTGGGACTGGAGCAGCTGAGAGCTCCCCCCACAGCCAGTGCTCCCGCCCCGCCCCATAGCGCCCCCTGCTGGGCCATGTCCAATCAGCCACGTACTTGTCCATGAGCTGCACGTCGTCGCGGCTGGTGCTGCAGTAGAGGTTCTCCAGGTGCTGTTGGGCCAACGTGCCAACACTCAGCCACACCCCGTCTGCCGTGCGCCGCATCTGCCAGTGGAAGGGGTTGGGGGTGTGGTGGCGCGGGCAGCGCTCCCCCTCCAGACACTGCCCCAGCAGGAAGTCGTCGCAGATCAGGATGCCGTCTTTCTGGTGGACGTGGACCTCCTCTGGGCCAGCCAACTCCAGGACCTGCCCGCCCAGGCCACGCCCCTCGGGCTCCAGCGTGAGCAACAGGGGGTACTGGGCCAATCCCAGATGCGGGCGCTTGGGCTTCTCTGCCATCTTGATCAGGCCCTATGGGGGCGGGGGGGAAGTCAGGGCAGAGATGGGACCTGATGGGAAGCCAGGCCAGGGCTGGGGGCAAACTGGGCCTGGGATTTGGGATATTGGAGGGCCTCTGGGTGCCATTGGCTGGAGGGGCACTAGTGCTGGAAGGAAGAGCAAGGATCTTAAAAGGGATGCTGCCCCCGGGGTCAGGGAATCACCTTGCGGGGGGGGTCAGTGTTGGCAATAGCCGGCCCCAGCTCTAGAACAGCACAGGGCTGATCATGGGAGGCCTCCCGTAGGACCCCAGCATCGGGGGCAGGGGGGTAGGGGTGTCATCCCCAGTCTACAGATGGGGAAACTGAGGCTCTGGGCCAATGCAGGGACTTGCCCAGCAGGTCAGTGGCAGAGCTAGGAGAGGAACCCAGGTGTCCTGAGTGCCAGCCCACTGGACTGGCCTCAATACCTTGGCCTGCTGCAGTCCCACCAGTTTGCAATGGGAACTGCCCCACCCCCACTGCTCCCCTTATTATATTGGAGAACTACCCCGAGTCGCCAATCAGCAGCTCCTCCCCCCAAGCTGAGTCCCCCAGAGACCTAGGGAGCCCCTGCACATCCCAACTGGGCCCACAGAAGGGAGGCCAGGGGGTACACAGCCACAGAGGCAGCCCTGCCCAGATGTCAGGCTCCTAAGGGAGACAGAGTGCCCCATCCCTCCCAGCAGCCTCATGGCATTGACCCTGGGGGTGGGATGTGGGCCTGGGTCCCCGAGGCAGATAGAACATCTCCTCCTCCCCCCTCAGGGTGCACTGATCCCCCAGTCCCACCTCTCACCTCCTCTGCTGGAGTGTTGTAGTTGCAGACTTGCTTTTGCTTTTGCTTTTGCTGGCCCCGCTGAGTCACAGGGCTCTCTCCCATCAACCCCTCAGCATGCCACCGGCATGCACAGAAAAGAGGGAGCTGGGGGTTCCCAGGCTGGGGCTTCCCCCTGCCTCCTACACTAGCTCCTGTTCTAAGGCTCTCCCTGTCTCTGGATTTCAGTGAGAGAAGTAGCTCAGGGCCTGGCCCAAAGCCCCACCACTAGGATTGTCAACTTTCTAATGGCACAAAACTGAACACCACGCCTGCCCTGCCCCGCCCCTTCTCCGAGGCCCCGCCCCTGAGTGCTCCATCTCCCCCACCCTCAATCACTTTCACCAGGCTGGAGCAGGGGATTGGGGTGCTGGAGGGGGGTGAGGGCTCCAGCTGGGGAGCAGGCTCTGGGGTGAGGCTGGGAATGAGGGGTTTGGGGTGCATGAGAGTGCTCCGGGCTGGGGCAGTGGGTTGGGGTTTGGGGGGGTATGGACTCTGGGCTGGGGGTGTGGGCTCCAGCTTGGGCTAGAAATGGGGGGTTCAGGAT
>NW_020712545.1:0-6749 GCF_002925995.2 Terrapene triunguis | reverse complement strand
TTGCTGTACCCAAACAAAAAGTGAGAACTCAGTTTTTCTCCGACAATTTGGGGGCTCGTCCGGGATGGCAACGCCCGCAGCGGCACCGGCAATTGCTACGGATCGTTCCCCTTCGAACCCCATGGCGCCACAATAGAGGTAGGAGACCTTTTGAAATCTCTATTGGGGTGTCGGAGGAGGACTGTCCGTGGGGCCGTCTGTCCCTGTTGGGCTCACGCCATCCGAACTTATTGACTGTGCACCAAGGTCAGATGCTGAGCGGCGTAGGGGAATTGTTTGCCGCCCCCTGTATGCATATGCGAGGTGCATAGGTTTGCACCTGTGTTGAGGGGTTGTTACTGCCTCAGCAGGAGGGGTTTTTACCGCCTCATAGTCCGGACAGAGGGGTTGTTTACCGCCTCGAGTGATGCATCGAGGTACTTGGGAATAGTACCTGAGGTACTTGGGAATAGTACCTGGAGTAAGGCCTTGGTGTGTGTGTGTGTACAACAGTGTGAATTGAGTGTTACCGGAAGACGCCCAGAGTACTCTGCGAAGTCTTTTGGCTCGTGACCAGAACTACTCTAACGCAAGCCCGGTAACTAGAGGATCTTTTAGGAGATCCGACCCACGGTACGCTAACTCGGCCTGGCATCGTCCGGCGAGGAGGCTACCTGGGTCTAGGAGTGTGTGAACCCATCTTCCCTCCCCTTTTTCCACTCCGTGTGAGCCACTGACAGTCTGACCATCTCACTGGATGCAACAGAGAAAGTTGCGCCGTCTCTCTGAGATTAGCCGACGCTCTTTGCTGAAGGGAGGTGTAGGAGGTCATGGTTACCCTCGTTAGTCTCTCCTGTGTGAATACCCTGTAGGGAGAGATCCTTAGTTTATGTGCCGCTAGCGCGGACAGGGCATCCTCCTCCCTGTGTGTGTGATTGGAAAATGGGTGGGGGACAGTCTAAGCATTCCCTTTCACCCCCTAAGGGTACCCCAGCTTATTTCATGTACGTACATTATGGTCCTAAAACCTGCAGGTTTTTAAAGAATTGGAATCATTACACGCGTGAAAATTCATCTAAACAATGCCCACTAGAAGGTACCTTCAATCTAGATAAGATCATACATCTCAGAGAAGCTTTTAATCACCAAAAAGCCTCTGACACACAATGGGAGCAATTTGTCTATTGAGGAAAGGAACGGGTTAATTTGAAATTCAGCTTGGTCCAGAGATAAAGAGAAAGTTAATCTGCGTTCAAGGTCAAGAATCAATGCAGACCAGGCTAAGTACAAAGAAAAACTGCTTTCGGCCCCAGCTGGCTGTGAAAAAATATAGACATAGTCAAACCAAAGGCAATACAAGTTACAGTGCTGAGATTACATTTGCAAAGCTTAACTGTCCAGTGAGATCCAACAGTCTGCCTTTGCGACCCTGGAGCCGGCGTGGTTTGGGGACGCTGAAGAAGCCACAGGCAGCCGGCCTGGACTGGAATCACTGAAAAGACGCCCCAGGAGACCTCAGGGTGTAAAAGAACTGCCCTCCCAAGAGAGGAAGCAAGTTGGAGATTGCACAGCGCCTTCTCTCAACGTTATACACAGACGTGGCCAGTCTGGACGTACGTGTGTGAGTATGAAAGTGTGCCCACTCTCAGCCGCAGTAAGTCTGAGAACCGGAGAGGGATTTAGCATTCCTCTCTCCACCCCGGTTGACCGGGAAGGGTGTCAGGTGGATCTACCCCAGTCGTAGCAGGACTGGGCAATAGAGAAGTTGGAGAAATAGGAAGAGTTGTGTACTTGATAACTAGAATTGAGCAATTAAGAGCATAGATCATGAACCAGGCAGCAACTCAAACCTATGCCCAGGGCAAGTTGCAAGCCTTGAGACAGGACTTCCAGGCAGAAAAGGAAGCACTGGCTAAGCAAGTACCGGTCCTTCAGGGACTTGCCAGAATTTAACCATTTGTGTTTGCATATGCTGTAAGAGCAGTGTGTTTGCCACAAGAGAAAATTGAATAGTTAAACGCCAATGGGCCATGCGTTTTGCCCAAGTGGCAAGCCTCACGAGGGAGGACTCGGATAGCCTTGTGAGTAAGAATGTTTAAGAGAAGAGACCAGGAAGGGTGGGGGCCAGTTGAGAAGCCCACCCTCCTATCTAAATTGGTAGTGAAAAAGCCGGTGCCCATGGAAGGGACGGTTCAGCGAGAAAAGCAGGATCGGGCCCAAGCGGGCAGGCAACAGATAGAGAGATTGGAAAACAGGTTGGAAATTTTGAGGGCATAGTGGAAGGAAAGGAATAAGTAATTATAAGCATGGGGATTTCAAATCCCCAGGACAATAATTGGAATGGTAAAATCTGAGTTGATTGGGTGTCGTTTTGGGAGACAAGCAAGTGATTTAAGAAAAGAGAGTAAGAAGTTAACTCTGTAGTTGCTAGAGGGAATCAAGCAGTGAAACTTGGTAGGAATGTCTGTAAGTAATTCAGGCAAGAGGTTATTTAAGTGGAATTATTCGACTATGAATACGTTAGTCTAATTTGCTGAAGAACACTCCTGCTGTGTACAATCTGTGTTTTATAAGTTTGAGATGAATTGGTATTGTTTTAACGTTGCAAAACTGAGAATACTTTTGCCAGACCCAGGAGACTAGTGTTGTTTAAGGTATTTAGCATTTAATCCTTAAGGTGACTTAATGCTTTACAAGATTTAAAATGTTTCAACTAAAGACCAAAGGTTGTGGCTGCAGCAGCGTAGTCAAAGCCAGGAGAATAAAAGATTTGAATTTGTTTTTGGGTAACAAATTAGCAGATAAAAGATCTGGTAAAAAGAGAGAGAAGGACAGTGCCCCTGGCTCTGTGTGGTCAAGCTGTCACTTTACTAGGGGTGCATAGAGATTTTGTAAGCACAAAAGAAACAGTTACACCTTGTGTAGAAATTGATGTGGCTAGTGTTGTGGAAATTGAATTGTGGATAGGATGTGCATTTTCCCCAGAACATGTGCAGTGTATATTGTAGCAGAGGTAAAAGAAATGCAAACCTACCGAAATAGGTTGTGTTGTCTTTTTCAGATCACTGGGTGTTTGAAAGCAGAAGTTAGAAGTAAAAGGCAATCAAAAGTCCGGGAAAGTTAATTGTGTCCCTTTTTAAGTAAGAATCTTTAAGCTGTGGATAGCTTTGGATCTGGAAGCAAGCCAGAAAGCATCTGTATTAATGCAATTTTCTAACTAATAAGGTAGAAGCCACTGAAACCTGGGCGGCCTATGAAACAAATACAAGGAAATATGTGGTAATTCCTCTGTTTTGCCTGAAATCAACAAGAGTATGTGTATATAAAGGAAATATATTA
This sequence comes from Terrapene triunguis, assembly GCF_002925995.2. Taxonomy (NCBI): domain Eukaryota; kingdom Metazoa; phylum Chordata; order Testudines; family Emydidae; genus Terrapene; species Terrapene triunguis. The sequence goes on along the minus strand of NW_020712545.1, from coordinate 3,431 downwards.
AGCAATGACTGACTACCCAGAAGGGGTAGACCTCTGTTCTTTTGTCTTTCAGATCATCAGAGAAAACGGATGCCAGCTGAACAGCATTCAATGTACCATGCATTTACTGGTACAATAGGAATTATTTTTGTGTTCTTTGTCCTGTCTTGTGGTGTTTGTCTTGTGGCCAGAATTGTTGGGTTTAATATTTTCATAAGACAGTCTAGTTCAAAATTAAATAGAAGGGTTAAATCAAAAAGCAGATACTTGTTTTGTTCAACTTGGAATACAAAGTGTTTGGATAAATCAGGAAAACGTGATATACTAAAGTCTAATACATTTGCTTAAGTAAGAAAAAGAAACTTCATTGGCCAGATTTTTTTAATTGAAAAATTGTTGTTAAAATTTGCATACCAACAGTCTTTGGAAACAAGGACATGGAAGGTTAACCCACTCCCCATATTGCCCATGGGATCCTTCTGGCTACCTCAGATTTCTAGCCAGAGGGCTGGGGAGGGAGGAAAGCGATTGAACACCAGAGGTTGTACCGAGTGGAAAGTGGGTGTGCTTGTCCTGGTTTGTTGCTCCAAAGCTCTGTAATAAAGTTATTTTACTGGAAAGGTGTACATGGCATACATTGAATAATAAGACTAATGTACTGCATAATGGCAAAGTGTATGTGTTCATTGTTGGGAAAAGGTGTATGAGTGAAGAGTGGAAGTTTCCTTTGTAGGTTAAAAGAAGCCAAGAAGGGGAGAAGGAAAAAGAACAGAACGAGTTAACTGAGGAAAAAATAGCTAGCAAGCTCAGTCCAAAGATAAGACGCTGGCACCATCCAAGGACACTGCCCACAGCTAAGACTTGGCTGACAGCCAAGAAAAGGGGGGGCCTGAATGTGCCCAAGCAACTGAGATCTGCAGAACACTGCCAGGCACTAATGAAATGTGTTAGGTTTCTTTTCTCACAGATAAAAGAAGTGCTCCCCAAAGACCCTAGCAGCCCTGCCATTCATTGAAACAAGGAGACTGAGTCTATGTAAAGTCCATCAACGAAAGACTGCTCTGGCTCCATGCTGGAAAGGCCCTTTCCAAGTCCTGTTAATCACCAACACCGCTGTAAAGTGCCAAGGACTGACTGCCTGGACCCATGCTTCTCACTGTAAAAAGACCCCTTCACCTCGGGAGGGCTCTCCGACTGATAAGCCTATTTCTCCTTCTAGCCCTGCTGTGCCGTCTGGACAGCAGGAAAAAAAAAGAAAAAAAGACAAGGTGAAGTGCTAGTAACCTCTCCCTTGTCCACTGACAGACCTACTGTTGCTTTGAATTTCTTTAGAAGAAGCAAAACCATTACAGGGTGATGTGCTAGTAACCTCTCCCCTGTATGATGCTAAACCACACTGTTTCAGGAAAAGAGAAGAAGGAACACTTGCTTCATTGAAACCACAAAGTCCAGGAATTCCTGACTACAAGAGACATTAAAAACTGACCCTGGTGAAGAAACAAAGAATTATACACTTGCAGGAAGAAACTTGTGGGACCCATGCTTGGGAACGTGGTATTGATTGGATTTTGGGGTTTATTCTACAGGCTGCGCCCTGTGTTTTGGATAAGTCCTTCAGCATGTATTGCCCTCCCTAATTGGATTTTAAATGATAAGTACCAAAGGCACCTTGTTGCCATTGCCCCTGCCATCTCCTCCATTACACTATTACCCCTGTAATACATCCAAATACAGACAATGCCATATATTTGATAAAACCAATGGCCAAGGCCTTCACACTTTAGTGATTTATTTAAATATTGTTTTAAAAATATATATATATATTTTTAAGGTTCAGGATATCCCATATAAGCGAACAATTGAATGGAAAAGAATGGATCAGTGGAGATAAAAGTATATGATATCACTACCAGTGAACCCCAAGAATCTGTAATTACAATTGATGGGTTCTATAGTGAATGTTCCTGGAATTTGCACTGTATTAAATGAAAGAGGCCCTTATTGTTATTTGGTCACCCAATTAGTGAACAATTAAACGAATACCCAGAGTTTGTTTTGCCACTGGAAATTTTACCTGCATAGAAATTATTCCAGTGACTAATAATGTGACCTGTACCTTATTGCAATTAATATCAATGACCCAGAAGTTGCTGACAGAGATGGTATTGAATATCACTGAGACTGGGAAGGCATTGCAGTGGGATCTAGCATGTTCAGAGATTCAGGATTTCCTGAATGACTAGCTGATGGCCATTCGGAATGATCTAGAACATCAGGCTTGGCCCACTGCCCTTACAGAAACATCAGGAGTACCATCTGATCTGTGGCCATGGAGACATACTTGGAGACTTTCTGGGTGGAAGTGCGGACGTTCTCAATGCTCCTTCCAAGCATATGGACCGGTAAAGGGGGTGTGGGCTCCCACATACCGAATCCTGCCGGGTCCATGGGGAGGATGCATGTGGGATTGGGTAATTCACCAAGACATCTGGGAAATTAGACCTCCTGGTATGCCCAATCGATTTTTAGTCAGTGCTCCTGGGATTACACCTGACATTTGGATGGGGTTAGGTAGTTAATGGACATTTTGGCCATTAGAACCCCCACAGCTTCAGTGTATCCGTAAACTGAAGCCAGGAGAAGTTGTCACTGTTTATAACTACGTTTGCTGGGAGGGTAGGGGACAAGGAACTACCCTGACAGGACACTTACTTTTTCAAGCTAATGATAACTGTGTGTATGTTAATGACACCACATTGCAAGACATACATTTTAATCTCATTACCACTGCAGGCAATCATATTATTTACTGGCCTGCAGATAGAGTTTTTCAAGTAGCCCTTAGGTTCCAGATACCCTTTAATTGGACTAGTTTAGTACCTGATAGATTTCAGAATTTGTTTTCACTGTTACCAGAGATTCAGAAAATCTCTGAAGTACAAGGGCAAATTCACATGCTTCAAAATATATATCAAGTTGAAAAGTATGCTTTCCAGACAGCTTATAGAGTATCCACTTTATGTACTAAGTATGATGTATTGTGCTTTATGACTAAGACTGTACAACAGCCCCATTATATTATTGCTATGGGAATGTTATTGCTTGTGTTGCTATTAGTTAGCTTAGGATTATGTTATTGTTGTTGTAAAAGATGTAATAATAGTAATACCTTTCATGTTTATGCTAATCATGCATTGTCATTACATCCAATCAGAACCCCTAAGATTGAAGCATCTGATGTAGAATCTGAAGTCCAGGACTTAATGCAAATAGAGATTTAAGAATGTTTGTTGTACTAGAAGTACAAAAGGGGGGGTTGTGGAAGCAGAAAAAGAACTGTCAGAAAAGAACTGCAATGCATGACAGTTTGTTAGCAAGAGTCAGGCTAACTGTAGCCCTGATAACGCGAGATTTGTAGAAGCGAGGATTGTGTGAGGCGGGTGAGAAAGAAC
>NW_020712544.1:0-1692 GCF_002925995.2 Terrapene triunguis | reverse complement strand
ATTCCCCACTCTACACACACACAATTTCCTGCTACACACACACACACACGCACAATTCCCCACTCTACACACACACACGATGCCCCTCTCTGCAGGGACTCCCGGGATTTGCAGAAACTGACATTTTTGGCTATTTTAGGGGGCAGCATAGGCCCAGTGTGACACTGGCCCTGGGTGTTGTCTGTGCACTGGAGACTGGCTGGCCCTTTGTGGGGGCGCTGCCCTCTGACATCTAGAAAACACTGCAGAGTTTGAGGAGCACTTCACACTCCCCATTTTTAGCAAAGGCAGCTGCCTCGCTAGCCCCAGAGGAGGGGCAGGTTTGAGCCCTGGTGAAGCGTCTGTGTATGAAAAGAGTCAAATGAGAAAGAAATGAGGCTTCTCTTGAACCTGAACAACTGAAGCTGGAAGGACCCTCCCCCCCAGCTGGGAGCCTCACTGCTGTTGAATTGTCCAAGCAAGAAGGAATAATAAAAAAGATGCGAGGAAACCAATGTAGAAAACACTCTTCCAAGCCTGGCATGAGAGCCCAGGGTGCACCTCGGGCGTGGTGTTGGAGTCACAGCTCCTCTTTTTGCTAGCAGAGGGTCTGGTTTCTTGCTGGGAATTTGATGTTCTGCTCATTCATCCACAATGTCAAAAAACCAAAATCCTCTGCATGTGTCTTGGCCTGGGCCTATTTCTGTGCTGGCAGCTGCAGCTGGCTTCTGGGAGTCCTGCATCCAGGATGTGAAGCCTCTTACAGCTAAGCGCCTTGGTTAAACACAAGAGATAGGATGGCAGGTAGGAAACATCCATAGCTCCGTGCAAGACATAGGAATTGGCCACCAAGTCCGTAACTGTGCACACATGCAGCTGGGAGCCTAATGTGCTCCAACATTTGCTGCGATGGTGCCGTTCCCAGTGGTGCATGGACAAATGCCCAGTACAGCCTGATTGCTGCACATGCAATCACCGTAACGGCAAGTGCAAATTTGCGATGCATCCACTGGGGCCATCCTATCTCCTAAGGTGAGCAAGGTGCATGTGCCTGTTCCTGGCACATCCTGGAATCCCTTCTCTGGTTCCGCGTCATGCTATCTGCTGTCATTAAAGGTCCTTCAGGAAGTGGATGAACTTGGGAACAAGATGGTGGGGGATGACTGGAGGGTAAAAGGGTCACATGAATGTGGTCCTTCCAGATCCAATGAGATTGTTTCAGAGCAGGGACTCAGGGGTTGAGTCTGCCAGGCACCTGGTATGTTTGTGGCCAAGCTGAATTCCTGAGAATGAACAGTGCGGATTGCACCTGGCTCCTGCCAGGCAAGGGGTAACTCTGGGAAAGATCAGGCCAGAATGGAAGGACTCAAACTACGAATAGTTCCGGACTATGTTCAGGAGAAATGGGTCTCTCTCTAATGCCCTTTGCCTGGTGGGGCTCTGCTCTGGGCTGGAGTCTGGCCAGACCTACCTGCACTGGAGGGGAGGATGCATCTCTCTTGTGGCATCAGAGCAAGCTGTAACCTCCCTGCAGGTCTGGAGGAATTGGCCAGTCAGGGATGATGGCCTGTGCTTCATTTCGGGGGTCTCAGAGAAAGTACCAAGTTCTCACTGGACTCAAGTATCAGTCACTATGGAAGCCAGGACATATTTCTCTCCTTGCAGGCCCTGACCGAGATCAGGGCCCCGCTGTGCCGGGCGCTGCCCAGACCC
>NW_020712543.1:0-1764 GCF_002925995.2 Terrapene triunguis | reverse complement strand
CTGCTACACACACACACACGCACAATTCCCCACTCTACACACACACACGATGCCCCTCTCTGCAGGGACTCCCGGGATTTGCAGAAACTGACATTTTTGGCTATTTTAGGGGGCAGCATAGACCCAGTGTGACACTGGCCCTGGGTGTTGTCTGTGCACTGGAGACTGGCTGGCCCTTTGTGGAGGCGCTGCCCTCTGACATCTAGAAAACACTGCAGAGTTTGAGGAGCACTTCACACTCCCCATTTTTAGCAAAGGCAGCTGCCTCGCTAGCCCCAGAGGAGGGGCAGGTTTGAGCCCTGGTGAAGCGTCTGTGTATGAAAAGAGTCAAATGAGAAAGAAATGAGGCTTCTCTTGAACCTGAACAACTGAAGCTGGAAGGACCCTCCCCCTGAGCTGGGAGCCTCACTGCTGTTGAATTGTCCAAGCAAGAAGGAATAATAAAAAAGATGTGAGGAAACCAATGTAGAAAACACTCTTCCAAGCCTGGCCTGTCTTGTGGGAGGAGGGCTGGCAAGAGAGCCCAGGGTGCACCTCGGGCGTGGTGTTGGAGTCACAGCTCCTCTTTTTGCTAGCAGAGGGTCTGGTTTCTTGCTGGGAATTTTATGTTCTGCTCATTCATCCACAATGTCAAAAAACCAAAATCCTCTGCATGTGTCTTGGCCTGGGCCTATTTCTGTGCTGGCAGCTGCAGCTGGCTTCTGGGAGTCCTGCATCCAGGATGTGAAGCCTCTTACAGCTAAGCGCCTTGGTTAAACACAAGAGACAGGATGGCAGGTAGGAAACATCCATAGCTCCGTGCAAGACATAGGAATTGGCCACCAAGTCCGTAACTGTGCACACATGCAGCTGGGAGCCTAATGTGCTCCAACATTTGCTGCGATGGTGCCGTTCCCAGTGCTGCATGGACAAATGCCCAGTACAGCCTGATTGCTGCACATGCAATCACCGTAATGGCAAGTGCAAATTTGCGATGCATCCACTGGGGCCATCCTATCTCCTAAGGTGAGCAAGGTGCATGTGCCTGTTTCTGGCACATCCTGGAATCCCTTCTCTGGTTCCGCGTCATGCTATCTGCTGTCATTAAAGGTCCTTCAGGAAGTGGATGAACTTGGGAACAAGATGGTGGGGGATGACTGGAGGGTAAAAGGGTCACATGAATGTGGTCCTTCCAGATCCAATGAGATTGTTTCAGAGCAGGGACTCGGGGGTTGAGTCTGCCAGGCACCTGGTATGTTTGTGGCCAAGCTGAATTCCTGAGAATTAACAGTGCGGATTGCACCTGGCTCCTGCCAGGCAAGGGGTAACTCTGGGAAAGATCAGGCCAGAATGGAAGGACTCAAACTACAAACAGTTCCGGACTATGTTCAGGAGAAATGGGTCTCTCTCTAATGCCCTTTGCCTGGTGGGGCTCTGCTCTGGGCTGGAGTCTGGCCAGACCTACCTGCACTGGAGGGGAGGATGCATCTCTCTTGTGGCATCAGAGCAAGCTGTAACCTCCCTGCAGGTCTGGAGGAATTGGCCAGTCAGGGATGATGGCCTGTGCTTCATTTCGAGGGTCTCAGAGAAAGTACCAAGTTCTCACTGGACTCATGTATCAGTCACTATGGAAGCCAGGACATATTTCTCTCCTTGCAGGCCCTGACCGAGATCAGGGCCCCGTCGCGCCGGCCAGGCCCTGCCCAGACCCCGACGGAGATCAGGGCCCCGCTGTGCTGGGCGCTGCCCAGACCCCGACCGAGATCAGGGCCCCGCTGTGCCGGG
>NW_020712542.1:0-1034 GCF_002925995.2 Terrapene triunguis | reverse complement strand
CCGGCTCCCTTCTCTGCATCCCTCCGCCGGCTCCCTTCTCTCTGCATCCCTCCACCGGCTCCCTTCTCTGCATCCCTCCACTGGCTCCCTTCTCTAGCGCATCCAACACAAGCTGTTGGGCTTCGCTGTAAGGCCATGGATGCCCTATCTCCACCCTACCGAGCATCTCTCACTCACCACTGCGACCTCAGCTCCCATCTCCTGTTGGCCCCTGATCCCGGCCTCCAGCACCTGCTGGGGACACTTCCAAACTGGCCCCTTGGTGCTTGCCCTCCCCCCGAGGAGCCCCCTGGAAACAGCCCCCCAGCTCCTGCAACCCCCCCGAGAACCCTGCTCTGCCGGGAGGCCGAGAAAAGCCCTGACGAGGGTCAGGCTGCTGGAGGGGCTGGGCTGCCCATTGTCTCCTTGTGCTGCCCGCCTGCCTGTATCCATCCACTGTCTCTTGTCTTAGCCTGTGTCTACCCACGGAGGTGGTCCCGGCAGAGTTACGCTGTCACGCCAAGAACAGCCACCACCTCCCCAACCGGCATGAGCGACATCACCAGACGCCCCCTCCATGGACGAGCTCTGTCCTCACTGGGCGGTTGTCAGCAGCGCTGAGTCAGGCTGGGGCACCGTGAGCTCCTTGGGCCAGGGGCCCTGTTCTGTGTCCGTACAGCGCCCGGCACATGGGGTCCTGGGCTGGGCTCTCAGGCGCTACCGTAATACACCTATTTACAGCACTGAGCACAACGGGGCCCTGATCCAGAACTGGGCTCCTAGGTGCTACCGTAATACACCTAATAAATAATGTACAGGGGCTACAATTCAGGCTAGACATACAGAGCATATTTTAAGAGTGAGGGGAATTAACTCTTGGAGTAAGTCACCCCGGGCTGGGGTGGGTTCCCCATCATTAAATGGAGCCTGGATGCCTTTCTAAAGCAGGGCCTTTCTCTCAGCCCGAGGTTCTGGGCCGGCTGCAGGAGTCACGGGGGCGGATTGCTTGCGGCGCTCTGCAGGGGGGCAGACCGGATGGATGAGCAGAACAGTCC
>NW_020712541.1:0-1058 GCF_002925995.2 Terrapene triunguis | reverse complement strand
CCCTTCTCTGCATCCCTCCACCAGCCCCCTTCTCTCTGCATCCCTCCACTGGCCCCCTTCTCTCTGCTTCCCTCCGCCGGCTCCCTTCTCTCTCCATCCCTCCACTGGCTCCCTTCTCTAGCGCATCCAACACAAGCTGTTGGGCTTCGCTGTAAGGCCATGGATGCCCTATCCCCCCCTACCGAGCATCTCTCACTCACCACTGCGACCTCGGCTCCCGTCTCCTGTTTGCCCCTGATCCCGGCCTCCAGCACCTGCTGGGGACTGTTCCAAACTGGCCCCTTGGTGCTTCCCCTCCCCCCGAGGAGCCCCCTGGAAACAGCCCCCCAGCTCCTGCAACCCCCCCTGAGAACCCTGTTCTGCCGGGAGGCCGAGAAAAGCCCTGACGAGGGTCAGGCTGCTGGAGGGGCTGGGCTGCCCATTGTCTCCTTGTGCTGCCCACCTGCCTGTATCCATCCACTGTCTCTTGTCTTAGCCTGTGTCTACCCACGGAGGCGGTCCCGGCAGAGTTACGCTGTCACGCCAAGAACAGCCACCACCTCCCCAACCGGCATGAGCGACATCACCAGACGCCCCCTCCATGGACGAGCTCTGTCCTCACTGGGCGGTTGTCAGCAGCGCTGAGTCAGGCTGGGGCACCGTGAGCTCCTTGGGCCAGGGCCCCTGTTCTGTGTCCGTACAGCGCCCAGCACATGGGGTCCTGGGCTGGGCTCTCAGGCACTACCGTAATACACCTATTTACAACACCGAGCACAACGGGGCCCTGATCCAGAACTGGGCTCCTAGGTGCTACCGTAATACACCTAATAAATAATGTACAGGGGCTACAATTCAGGCTAGACATACAGAGCATATTTTAAGAGTGAGGGGAATTAACTCTTGGAGTAAGTCACCCCAGGCTGGGGTGGGTTCCCCATCATTAAATGGAGCCTGGATGCCTTTCTAAAGGAGGGCCTTTCTCTCAGCCCGAGGTTCTGGGCCGGCTGCAGGAGTCACGGGGGCGGATTGCTGGCGGCGCTCTGCAGGGGGGCAGACCGGATGGATGAGCAGAACAGTCC
>NW_020712540.1:0-4160 GCF_002925995.2 Terrapene triunguis | reverse complement strand
TCCCCAAACATATGGGCGTAGCTTTTCCAGCGCGTACACAATGGCGTAGCATTCCTTTTCGCTGATTGACCAGTGACTTTCCCTCTCAGACAGTTTTTTGCTGAGAAACACGACAGGATGGAATTCTTGATCCGGTCCTTCCTGCATTAAAACTGCTCCCACGCCTCGCTCGGACGCATCTGTGGTTACTAGGAACGGTTTGTCAAAGTCTGGGGCCCTTAGCACAGGGTCAGACATGAGTGTTGCCTTAAGCTGGTTAAAGGCCTTTTGACACTTATCAGTCCACTGAACTGCATTTGGCTGTTTCTTTCTGGTTAGGTCTGTCAGCGGGGCGGCGATTTGGCTGTAGTGTGGTACAAATCGCCTATAATATCCGGCCAAGCCTAAGAAGGATTGGACCTGTTTCTTTGACTTTGGAACCGGCCACTTTTGGATAGCATCCACTTTGGCCTGTAGGGGATTTATAGTTCCTTGACCCACCTGGTGCCCCAAGTAAGTCACCCTGTTTTGGCCTATTTGACACTTTTTAGCCTTAACAGTTAGTCCTGCCTGTCGGATGCGCTCGAAGACTTTTCCCAGGTGCTCCAGGTGTTCTGTCCATGAATCAGAAAAAATGGCCACATCATCGAGGTAGGCAACTGCAGATTCTCCCAATCCCGCTAGGAGACCATCTACAAGTCTTTGGAAGGTGGCGGGTGCATTTCGCAACCCGAAAGGGAGTACATTGAATTCGTACACCCCTGCCTGGGTGACGAAGGCTGACCTTTCCTTAGCGGGTTCATCTAGTGGTACTTGCCAGTACCCTTTGGTTAAGTCTAAAGTAGAGATGAATTGGGCATGTCCCAATTTTTCCAATAGCTCATCTGTGCGTGGCATTGGATAGTTGTCAGGACGAGTTACAGCATTTAGCTTACGGTAGTCCACGCAAAAGCGTATTTCCCCATCTGGTTTGGGAACTAGAACCACTGGAGATGCCCATGCACTGTTAGAGGGGCGGATTATACCCATCTGTAGCATGTCCTGGATCTCCCTTTGTATAGCAGCTTGGGCATGAGGTGACTCCCGGTAGGGTGGGGTTCTAATTGGGTGAGCATTACCTGTGTCAATGGAGTGGTATGCCCGTTCGGTCCGTCCTGGAGTGGCTGAGAAAATCGGTGCAAAGCTTGTGCACAGCTCCTTGATCTGCTGTCGCTGCAGACGTCCCAGGGTCGTGGAGAGGTTCACCTCTTCCACGCCACCATTCCTTGTTCCTTCGTAGTAGACACCTGCAGGCCACTCCGCGTCATCTGTTTCCTGGGCTGTAAACTGGCAAACGTTTAATTCTCTGGAATAAAAGGGCTTAAGAGAATTAACATGGTATACCTTAGGCTTTATGCTGGAGGTGGGGGAGGCTATGAGATAGTTAACAGCTTCTAGGCGCTCCTGGACCGTGAATGGTCCTTCCCACGACGCTTCCATTTTATGGGCCTGGAGCGCCTTTAAGACCATGACTTGGTCTCCTACTTTGAAGGACCGTTCTCTGGAATGTTTATCATACCAGGCCTTTTGCTCTTCCTGAGCATTCTTTAGGTTTTCTTTAGCAAGGGCTAAAGAGTGTCGGAGGGTGTTTTGTAGGTTGCTTACAAAGTCTAGAATGTTAGTTCCTGGAGAAGGCGTAAACCCCTCCCATTGCTGCTTCACCAACTGTAATGGCCCCTTAACCTCGCGGCCATACACAAGTTCAAATGGTGAAAACCCTAAACTGGGATGTGGTACAGCCCTGTAGGCAAAAAGCAACTGCTGCAACACTAGGTCCCAATCATTGGAGTGTTCATTTACGAATTTACGTATCATGGCCCCCAAAGTTCCATTAAACCTCTCCACCAGACCATTGGTTTGATGGTGATGAGGGGTGGCAACCAAGTGATTCACCCCGTGAGCTTTCCACAGGTTTTTCATGTTCCCTGCCAGGAAATTAGTTCCCGAATCTGTAAGGATGTCGGAGGGCCAACCTACCCTGGCAAAAATGTCTGCTAATGCCTGGCACACACTTTTAGCCTTGGTGTTGCTTAAGGGTACAGCTTCCGGCCATCGGGTAGCAAAATCCATGAAAGTCAGTACGTACTGCTTTCCTCTGGGTGTCTTCTTTGGGAAAGGACCCAGAATATCCACAGCTACTCGCTGAAATGGGACCTCAATTATGGGTAGTGGCTGGAGAGGGGCTTTAACCTGGTCTTGGGGCTTTCCCACTCGTTGGCACACCTCACAAGACCGGACATAATTAGCAACGTCCTTGCCCATTCCCTCCCAGTGGAAGGACTTCCCCAACCGGTCTTTGGTTCTGTTCACCCCAGAATGGCCACTGGGATGATCATGGGCTAAGCTCAAGAGCTTTACCCGATACTTAGTGGGAACCACCAACTGTCTTTGAGGATGCCAGTCTTCCTGGTGCCCACCAGAAAGAGTTTCCTTGTATAAAAGTCCTTGTTCTACAACAAACCGGGATCGGTTAGAAGAGCTGAGAGGCGGTGGGGTGCTCCGTGCCGCCGCCCAAGCTTTCTGAAGGCTGTCATCTGCTTCCTGCTCGGCCTGGAACTGTTCCCTTGATGCTGGAGACATCAGTTCCTCCTTGGACTGTGGACTGGGGCTTGGTCCCTCTGGAAGCGATGCAGGTGCTGGGACTGTTTCCATTGACTGTGAACCGCTGTCCGCTGGTGCACTATGTGGTATCTCCGGCTCTGGCTGAGCCTCTTGGGTAGGGTTATCTGCTGCTTCCGCCAGTTCAGGCTCGCTGGTGCCCTCTGGCATTGGAGTTGTAGACGGGTTTGCAAGCGCTGGACTCAGTGCCGGCAATGGTTCTGGTGCTGGTTGCGTTGCCAGTTCCGGTTCCGGGACTGGCTTTGGCTGGGTCTCTGGGATTGGATCCACTACGGCTGTTGCAGTCGTTGGCAGGGGATCCGGTTCCACCACCTGTGTTTGGGTCTCCGGTAACACAGACGGGGCCCTGGTGGACGGCTCAGGAACAGGGATGGGGGTGAAAGCTTGCTTAGCCTGGCTGCGGGTGACTATTCCCACCCTCTTGGCTAGCTTCACATGGTTGGCCAAGTCTTCCCCCAGCAGCATGGGGATGGGATAATTGTCATAGACTGCAAAAGTCCACATTCCTGCCCAGCCCTTGTACTGGACATGCAACTGGGCTGTAGGCAAGGTTACAGACTGTGACACGAAGGGTTGAATTGTCACTGTAGCCTCCGGGTTGATGAGTTTGGGGTCCACTAGGGATTGGTGGATAGTTGACACTTGTGCCCCAGTATCCCTCCAAGCGATAACCTTCTTTCCGCCCACTCTCAAGGTTTCCCTTCGCTCCGAGGGTATGAGAGAGGCATCTGGGTCTGGGGATCTTTGGTGTGATTGGGGTGTAATGAACTGTAATCGGTTAGGGTTCTTGGGGCAGTGAGCCTTTATATGCCCCAGTTCATTACATTTAAAACATCGCCCTGCTAAGGTATCACCGGGGCGATGTTGGTTGATGGAGACTGGTGTGGTGGGGTGAGAAGGCGTCTGGGGTTTCCCTTGGGATGTGGGTGGGGCCTTGGGTTGTCCCCGGTGGTAAGGTTTTGTTTCGGCTTGCCCCTTCTGATATTCGCTCCAACTGCTACTAGCTTTTTTCTTTTCTGTCACCTCCACCCATTTGGCTCCAATCTCCCCCGCCTCGGTTACAGTTTTGGGCTTCCCATCTAGGATGTACCTTTCTATTTCCTCAGGAACACCCTCTAAAAACTGCTCCATTTTTACTAGGGAAAGCAGATCTTCCAGAGATTTAACATTTGCTCCTGATACCCAGGCATCACAATTTTTGTCAATGTGGTAGGCATGCCGGGTAAATGACACATCTGGTTTCCACCTTAGGGCTCTGAACCGCCGACGGGCATGCTCAGGTGTTAGCCCCATTCTGATTCTGGCCTTGTTTTTAAAAAGTTCATAACTGTTCATGTGTTCCTTAGGCATTTCAGCCGCCACCTCTGCTAAGGGTCCACTGAGCTGCGGTCTCAGCTCTACCATGTACTGGGGTGGAGGGATGCTGTATCCAAGGCAGGCCCTTTCAAAATTTTCTAAGAAGGCCTCAGTATCATCGCCTGCCTTGTAGGTGGGGAATTTCCTGGGATGGGAAGTGGTACCTG
>NW_020712539.1:0-4147 GCF_002925995.2 Terrapene triunguis | reverse complement strand
ACCCTTCCCTTTATAGTTATGACACGCCCCCCAAATCACAGATAGTGTTGGACGTTCGGTTCCACACTGGCTGTGATTTCTTCCTGGAGTTCTAGGAGAAAACAGAGTTAATAAGACACATGTACCTTTAGACATACTACTGATTATATAAAAACTAACAATATGTTTCATTCCAAGAACAATTGTTAACCAGTTAACTCTGGGAAACTTTCCCGGGAGAGTGCATCAGCCACTTTGTTAGAAGCTCCCGAAATGTGTTGTATTTCAAAATCAAAATCTTGGAGAGCTAAACTCCATCGAAGAAGTTTTTTGTTATTTCCCTTGGCGGTATGAAGCCACTGTAGCGCAGCATGGTCTGTTTGTAGTTGGAAACGCCGTCCCCAAACATATGGGCGTAGCTTTTCCAGCGCGTACACAATGGCGTAGCATTCCTTTTCGCTGATTGACCAGTGGCTTTCCCTCTCAGACAGTTTCTTGCTGAGAAACACGACAGGATGGAATTCTTGATCCGGTCCTTCCTGCATTAAAACTGCTCCCACGCCTCTCTCGGAAGCATCTGTGGTTACTAGGAACGGTTTGTCAAAGTCTGGGGCCCTTAGCACAGGGTCAGACATGAGTGTTGCCTTAAGCTGGTTAAAGGCCTTTTGACACTTATCAGTCCACTGAACTGCATTTGGCTGTTTCTTTCTGGTTAGGTCTGTCAGCGGGGCGGCGATTTGGCTGTAGTGTGGTACAAATCGCCTATAATATCCGGCCAAGCCTAAGAAGGATTGGACCTGTTTCTTTGACTTTGGCACCGGCCACTTTTGGATAGCATCCACTTTGGCCTGTAGGGGATTTATAGTTCCTCGACCCACCTGGTGCCCCAGGTACGTCACTCTGTTTTGGCCTATTTGACACTTTTTAGCCTTAACAGTTAGTCCTGCCTGTCGGATGCGCTCGAAGACTTTTTCCAGGTGCTCCAGGTGTTCTGTCCATGAATCAGAAAAAATGGCCACATCATCGAGGTAGGCAACTGCAGATTCTCCCAATCCCGCTAGGAGACCATCTACAAGTCTTTGGAAGGTGGCGGGTGCATTTCGCAACCCGAAAGGGAGTACATTGAATTCATACACCCCTGCCTGGGTGACGAAGGCTGACCTTTCCTTAGCGGGTTCATCTAGTGGTACTTGCCAGTACCCTTTGGTTAAGTCTAAAGTAGAGATGAATTGGGCATGTCCCAATTTCTCCAATAGCTCATCTGTGCGTGGCATTGGATAGTTGTCAGGACGAGTTACAGCATTTAGCTTACGGTAGTCCACGCAAAAGCGTATTTCCCCATCTGGTTTGGGAACTAGAACCACTGGAGATGCCCATGCACTGGTAGAGGGGCGGATTATACCCATCTGTAGCATGTCCTGGATCTCCCTTTGTATAGCAGCTTGGGCATGAGGTGACTCCCGGTAGGGTGGGGTTCTAATTGGGTGAGCATTACCTGTGTCAATGGAGTGGTATGCCCGTTCGGTCCGTCCTGGAGTGGCTGAGAAAATCGGTGCAAAGCTTGTGCACAGCTCCTTGATCTGCTGTCGCTGCAGACGTCCCAGGGTCGTGGAGAGGTTCACCTCTTCCACGCCACCATTCCTTGTTCCTTCGTAGTAGACACCTGCAGGCCACTCCGCGTCATCTGTTTCCTGGGCTGTAAACTGGCAAACGTTTAATTCTCTGGAATAAAAGGGCTTAAGAGAATTAACATGGTATACCTTAGGCTTTATGTTGGAGGTGGGGGAGGCTATGAGATAGTTAACAGCTCCCAGGCGCTCCTGGACCGTGAATGGTCCTTCCCACGACGCTTCCATTTTATGGGCCTGGAGCGCCTTTAAGACCATGACTTGGTCTCCTACTTTGAAGGACCGTTCTCTGGAATGTTTATCATACCAGGCCTTTTGCTCTTCCTGAGCATCCTTTAGGTTTTCTTTAGCAAGGGCTAAAGAGTGTCGGAGGGTGTTTTGTAGGTTGCTTACAAAGTCTAGAATGTTAGTTCCTGGAGAAGGCGTAAACCCCTCCCATTGCTGCTTCACCAACTGTAATGGCCCCTTAACCTCGCGGCCATACACAAGTTCAAATGGTGAAAACCCTAAACTGGGATGTGGTACAGCCCTGTAGGCAAAAAGCAACTGCTGCAACACTAGGTCCCAATCATTGGAGTGTTCATTTACGAATTTACGTATCATGGCCCCCAAAGTTCCATTAAACCTCTCCACCAGACCATTGGTTTGATGGTGATGAGGGGTGGCAACCAAGTGATTCACCCCATGAGCTTCCCACAGGTTTTTCATGTTCCCTGCCAGGAAATTAGTTCCCGAATCTGTAAGGATGTCGGAGGGCCAACCTACCCTGGCAAAAATGTCTGCTAATGCCTGGCACACACTTTTAGTCTTGGTGTTGCTTAAGGGTACAGCTTCCGGCCATCGGGTAGCAAAATCCATGAAAGTCAGTACGTACTGCTTTTCTCTGGGTGTCTACTTTGGGAAAGGACCCAGAATATCCACAGCTACTCGCTGAAATGGGACCTCAATTATGGGTAGTGGCTGGAGAGGGGCTTTAACCTGGTCTTGGGGCTTTCCCACTCGTTGGCACACCTCACAAGACCGGACATAATTAGCAACGTCCTTGCCCATTCCCTCCCAGTGGAAGGACTTCCCCAACCGGTCTTTGGTTCTGTTCACCCCAGAATGGCCACTGGGATGATCATGGGCTAAGCTCAAGAGCTTTACCCGATACTTAGTGGGAACTACCAACTGTCTTTGAGGATGCCAGTCTTCCTGGTGCCCACCAGAAAGAGTCTCCTTGTATAAAAGTCCTTTTTCTACAACAAACCGGGATCGATTAGAAGAGCTGAGAGGCGGTGGGGTGCTCCGTGCCGCCGCCCAAGCTTTCTGAAGGCTGTCATCTGCTTCCTGCTCGGCCTGGAACTGTTCCCTTGATGCTGGAGACATCAGTTCCTCCTTGGACTGTGGACTGGGGCTTGGTCCCTCTGGAAGCGATGCAGGTGCTGGGGCTGTTTTCATTGACTGTGAACCGCTGTCCTCTGGTGCACTATGTGGTATCTCAGGCTCTGGCTGAGCCTCTTGGGTAAGGTTATCTGCTGCTTCCGCCAGTTCAGGCTCGCTGGTGTCCTCTGGCATTGGAGTTGTAGACGGGGTTGCAAGCGCTGGACTCAGTGCTGGCAATGGTTCTGGTGCTGGTTGCGTTGCGAATTCCGGTTCCGGGACTGGCTTTGGCTGAGTTTCTGGGATTGGATCCACTACGGCTGTTGCAGTCGTTGGCAGGGGATCCGGTTCCACCACCTGTGTTTGGGTCTCCGGTAACACAGACGGGGCCCTGGTGGACGGCTCAGGAACAGGGATGGGGGTGAAAGCTTGCTTAGCCTGGCTGCGGGTGACTATTCCCACCCTCTTGGCTAGCTTTACATGGTTGGCCAAGTCTTCCCCCAGCAGCATGGGGATGGGATAATTGTCATAGACTGCAAAAGTCCACATTCCTGCCCAGCCCTTGTACTGGACATGCAACTGGGCTGTAGGCAAGGTTACAGACTGTGACACGAAGGGTTGAATTGTCACTGTAGCCTCCGGGTTGATGAGTTTGGGGTCCACTAGGGATTGGTGGATAGTTGACACTTGTGCCCCAGTATCCCTCCAAGCGATAACCTTCTTTCCGCCCACTCTCAAGGTTTCCCTTCGCTCCGAGGGTATGAGAGAGGCATCTGGGTCTGGGGATCTTTGGTGTGATTGGGGTGTAATGAACTGTAATCGGTTAGGGTTCTTGGGGCAGTGAGCCTTTATATGCCCCAGTTCATTACATTTAAAACATCGCCCTGCTAAGGTATCACCGGGGCGATGTTGGTTGGTGGAGACTGGTGGGGTGGGGTGAGAAGGCGTCTGGGGTTTCCCTTGGGATGTGGGTGGGGCCTTGGGTTGTCCCCGGTGATAAGGTTTTGTTTCGGCTTGCCCCTTCTGATATTCGCTCCAACTGCTACTAGCTTTTTTCTTTTCTGTCACCTCCACCCATTTGGCTCCAATCTCCCCCGCCTCGGTTACAGTTTTGGGCTTCCCATCTAGGATGTACCTTTCTATTTCCTCAGGAACACCCTCTAAAAACTGCTCCATTT
>NW_020712538.1:8327-8709 GCF_002925995.2 Terrapene triunguis | reverse complement strand
TCCGTTGGTCCTTTGTGCTGCTTGTCTCTGGGTGTTGTCCCACTGCTATTCAAAGAGGGTGTTTTCCAAAAGAAGGTGCTCGCTTCTAACCCCCGAGGCCGTCAGTATGTCTGATCTTCTTTCATGAGCCCACTTGACAGGTTTTATTGTCCTTGGGTTTGGCTTCCATCCCCTCTCCAAGGCCTTGGCTACACTTGGGAATTCACAGCGCTGCCACGGCAGCGCTGTGAAGCACGAGTGTAGTCGCGCCGCCAGCGCTGCGAGAGCTCTCTTGCAGCGCTGTATGTACTCCACCTCTCTGAGGGGAGTAGCTTGCAGCACTGCAGGCACTGATTACACTGGCGCTTTACAGCGCTGTACTCGCTGCGCTCGGGGGGGGGCG
>NW_020712538.1:0-8227 GCF_002925995.2 Terrapene triunguis | reverse complement strand
CCCCCCCCCCGCCCCCCGGCGGGGAGTGCGGCAGGGGAGGGCGCCGAGCCCGGCCGCGGCCCCGCTCTCCCGACCGGCCAGAGCGCCGGGGAGGGGGGAGGGCGGTGAGCCCGCTGCGGCTCCGCTCTCCCCAGCGGCAGGAGCACCTGGGGGAGGGCGGCAAGCCCGCGCGGCTCCGCTCTCCCCGACCGGCCAGAGCGCCGGGAGGAGGGCAGCGAGCCCGCCGCGGCTCCGCTCTCCCCGGCGGCAGGAGCGCCGCGGGGAGGGCGGTGACCCCGGCCGGGGCCCCGCTCTCCCCGACTGGCTGGAGCGCCGGGAGGAGGGCGGAGAGCCCGGCCGCGGGCCCGCTCTCCCCGGCCGGCCGGAGCGCCGCGGGGAGGGCGGCGTGCCCAGTCCCGGACCTGCTCTAGGGGCCTGAGCACCGCCCCCCTCCAGGTGCCGCCCCAAGCACATGCCTGGTAGGCTGGTGCCTGGAGCCGGCCCTGAGCGCTGTACAGCGCCAGTGTAGCCAAGGCCCAAGGGTTGCAGCTGTCTAGAGGTGCTGTCTTCCTCATTCACACCTCGTTCATTCAATAAGGCAATTGATTAAGGGAGTGGGGGGAAGATCTTATTCTACTGCTAGCAAAAAGACATTTTTCTTCTACTTTAACTATCCTTAGGGGCTATAATATTATATCAAGGCTTAACACAAAGTTTTCTGTAAGTTTTTCTACATAGGGATCCAATACAAAGTGAAAATAGCGTCATACAGAGTTATACAAAATAGCCTGATACAGAGATTTATCTACATTGTCCCCCTTTTGACCTCTCAAGAACAATTCTTGAGTGGTCACAATTTAAATCTTGTGTGTCTGTTTTAAAGCTATGTATTGGGTACATTGACAAACAAAATGAGGCCCAAGTTTGATGCTGCAATAGCCATCAAACAATAAAAGTCACTGAGGTCAGGACCTTCTTAAGCACACACAACAAATAAGATTTTGTAGGAGTACCACAGTTGTCATGCAAGGTTAAGCTGATTTGGACTTAAACTAACATTCAGTTGCTAAAATGTTGCAGAATCCCCTATTCCTAACAGTTGTTCTCAAGAGGTCTCTGGGGACCTGAAAGATGGAGCCCTACAATTATGGGCCAAAGTCTTACAGGTTATGGGGGCCCAAGAACTACCTTATAGGGCTTGGGGAAGTAGAACCAGGGTGCATAGAGGAAAGTGTGGAATTAATAATACAAGCAAATGTAACTAACAATACAAATGTATCAATAACAAAAATCAACAACAAAATTATTATTAGAGAACCTAACAAAAAAACAAACAAAAAATAAATAAACCTGATGCATTGGGGACCAAAGTCTTTCGGACAGAGGTGGATGTGATTGAGTATCCCCTCTCTCTCTGGACCCAATGCTAGCACAGGACACCCACCAGAGACAGACACAGAACATGCAACACAGACTTTGTCATGACACTATAACCATGGTATTTTATCACTCTTCAGCTGGTACCAGCTCTCCTGATGTTCTGGTTCAGAGCCTGAAAGATAGAAGCTTGGAGACAAATTAGCACCGTGCTCCCACCACGGCAGACCCTGCTCAGTCTCTGCTACAGTGTGTCCGGTTTTTGTTAGTAACGTTGATATCTATAGCTTAGGAAAACAATTTTAGTTGCGAGACATGAACCCATTTTAGCTTTCCCTCTTTATCTATTCGGTACACCAAAGGGCTAAGCCGGTCCACAATGCAATATGGACCTATCCATTTAGATTCCAAATTATGCTCCCTTCTACCCAATTTTAAATACATGACCAGATCCCCGGGCTCCCAGAGCTGGGAGTTACCAGCTTCCTGCTTATGGAGCTTGTTATTCATTTTATCAATGGCCTCATTAATCCGGTATTGCAAGGTCAATTTGTCCTCTTGTAATTGTTTGAGCCACTGAAAAGAATCATGCTGTGGTGTTACCACATCATTTCCCCTGATCCTAAACCCATCTGTGTAGGGTCAATCATCAGCCTCATCGGCTGGCCAAAAAAAATTGGAAACAGCTGGATTTCTGTTTTCAGGCGGTTGCTACTACGGATAGCTGCCAGAATTAAAGGCAGCTTATCAGACCAATTTTCCCCAGTATCACTTACCACTTTCCTTAGGGCTTCTTTGATAGTGCGATTCATGCGCTCTACTTGCCCCGACGATTGCGGGCGATAGGGGATGTGAAATTTTTGTTTAATGTCTAAGGCTTGTAGCAAGCTGGTAAACATTTCTCCTACAAATGTCCCTCCATTGTCGGAATCAATTATCTCAGGAGTCCCATAACGACAGACCACCTCAGTAAATAACGTTTTTGCAGCTTCTGTGGTGGTGTTTCTTCTAGTGGGGAATGCCTCCACCCAACCAGAGAAGGCATCTATGATTACCAGTAAATACCGGAATCCCTCTTGGCTCCGTGGCAATTTATCTATGTAGTCAATTTGTATTCTATGCCAGGGACCGACTCGTCTCTGGTGCATAAGGGGCTGGTAATGTGGTGGCCGGGCTTTATCCAGAGCACACCGAATGCAATTTTGAACCCAAGTTTTAACATCATCTTCCATACCTCTTCACTGTGCTACGTCTCTTAGTCTCCTTAATGTTCCTTCCACTCCCTCATGCATGAATTGATGTGCAACATTAACCAGTTCCTGCTTCTCTATCTTTCCTGGGGTTCTGTTTGGAGAGTCTGGACAGTTATTATCATTAATAAGTTCATCAATTGACTGCGGGTCCCCCATTATCTTCCCTGCCTGGCTTCTGGTTACTACTGCAGCTATAGAATCATAGAATCTCAGGGCTGGAAGGGACCTCAGGAGGTATCTAGTCCCACCCCCTGCTCAAAGCAGGACCAATCATACTGCCGTGCTATAGCATCTACTTACTTATTCCAAAAAGCCTCCAGAGTATCCGGTCTGTTTTGTGCCTTTTCATGCCTGACCTTTAAACAGCCAGGATGTTGTGTTACCCATTGTGAATCCACTTCCATTCCTCTACATACGCAATGCTTTTCCCATCTGCTGCCTTCCACCCATTCCTTCCCCAGGCATGCATCCAGTATTGTATTCCCTTGGCACAGAAATCGCTATCTGCATAAATAAAGACGGGTCTGGGGTTGTTCTTATATTGCTGTAGTACCTGATATATGGCATGGAGTTCAGCATGCTGGGCTGAGCCATGATCCAGATATCCCTGGAGTATTTCCTCTTCCAAGTTATTTGCTGCATATTTAATTTTCCTGATACCTTTTATTACCACTGAGCTCCCATCTGTGACCCACACGTGTCCCTGTATCCCGATGGTATCTAGTTCCTCTAAGGGGGGTGCCTGTATCAGGGCTAATCTTTGCTCTAATGTAACCTTGGGGCAGTCATGTTTGTTCCCTTTCTCAATTAGAGCATGGGTCAGCATGTCAGGTCTAGACACGGTCTCCGGCGTGACTCCTCTGTTTGTCAATGTGAGGGTCCACTGAGCCATTTGAGAGTTTGAGACCTTGCTCCCAACCAGTTTCCCGGACAGAGTGTACTGCCCGGCTCAACTGCGTCCCGCTCAACGGAGCCGTCCGCCATGGGAACCGAGACAAGCGTTGCAGGAAGTGCGGCTACTCCAACGAGACCCTGCCCCACGTCCTGTGCAGCTGCAAACCCCACTCCAGAGCCTGGCAGCTGTGCCACAACGCCATCCAGAACCGCCTGGTGAAAGCCATCATGCCACACCTGGGGGCGATCGCTGTGAACTGCACCATCCCTGGTACCGACAGCCAGCTACGACCTGACGTGGTCGTCACCGACGAGGCCCAGAAAAAGATCATCCTCGTCGATGTCACGGTCTCCTTTGAGAACAGGACCCCGGCATTTCGCGAAGCCCGAGCTCGTAAACTGGAAAAGTACGCCTCCCTGGCTGACACCCTGAGAGCGAAGGGCTACGAGGTGCAGATGGACGCCCTGATTGTCGGAGCCCTGGGCGCCTGGGACCCCTGCAACGAGCGTGTGCTGCGGACCTGCGGGATCGGTCGACGCTACGCACGTCTCATGCGGCGCCTCATGGTCTCAGACGCCATCCGATGGTCCAGGGACATCTACATCGAGCACATCACCGGCCACCGACAGTACCAGGAGGCGTGAGCCAGAGTGACATCGTTCTCCCACTACGAGAAAGGGACCAAGTGACCTTCTCCGTTGGATCATATGAACTGGAACCATAAACTCCCTGAACATTAAATCTCACCAAATGAGGGTCAATCCATCCTCATCATCATATCAACTCATTATACTCCACACCCGAACATAGCCACTCTATGAACTTCATAGCCTCATATCTCAATGTCTGTACTTTGACCCATCAACCTTTTACCCCCAATCGGGGATATTGCAGCTTATGTATTCCTCATGCCACCTGACCTTAACCCAGACTTTGCGCCCTCTATAATCTGTATGTTATTCCCTGATAACCAGAAACTTCTATGCTCAAACTCTGTTAACTATTTTTTTTTAACATGATCTTAATAAAGGGGTGTGGGTGCTTTGGATTGGTAGGGGAGCTGTCCCTGTCAGGGGTTCAAAGGATTGCACTGCCCATACCGCTGCCAAACATTCCCTTTCACAGGGATCGGAATTTAGCTCTGGTCCCTGTAATTTCCTAGCTTCCTAAGCTACCAGCACCAGTTTATCTTCCTCATTCTTTTGCAGTAGAGCAGCTGCTGATGCCAGGTTGTTCGCTGCTAGTCTGATTACACACGGCTGGGACTCGGCTGGGAATCGCAGGGCGGGAGCTGTCAGAGCTTTTTGTTTAAGCACCTTTAGAGCCTCATCTTGCTCTGCTCCCCAGTCTCATTTTCCCTTTTTCTTAAGCAGTTTCCGTAAGGGCAATGTGATCTCCGCATGTTTGTAAACATGGGGTCTTAGAAAATGACAGCCTCCCACCAGGCCCCGTCGGGAATGTTGATCAGTAGGAGCCGGCATTTCTAGCAGAGCTCTACCCGCCTCCCTTCCTTTCCTAGAACAATGCCTAGATAAGTCACTTGAGACTGGACCAACTGGGCTTTTTCTAAGCTAACCTTAAAACCAGTCTCTTGAATCAGAGCCCAAACATTTTCAGTTAACTGTTGTACCTGTGCCTCAGTTTCCCCGAAAATTAAAATATCATCTACATAGGAAAACACAAAGGACTGGTCTTGTGGGCTGAGACGGTCTAGCATCTCCATAACATGTTTATGAGCTATAGCTGGGCTAGTATGAAATCCTTGGGGTAAACGCTGGAATGCCCATGAAGGCAAATCTATGCTGAGAGTCTGGGTGCAATGGGATGGCAAAGAAACAATTAGCCACATCAGTGACTGAGAAGTACTTTGAGGTAGCCTGCACCTTTTGAATTACTTGTGTCATATCAGCTACTATAGGAGCCATAGGGACTGTGCCTTTGTTAACACGCCTATAGTCAATAGTTAAACGCCAAGATTTGCCCTCTGCCTTGAGGACTGGCCAGACGGGAGAGTTAAAAGGGGAGTTCGTTTTTTCGAATGCCCCCCTGTTGTTCTAAGTCCCGGACTGTTTGTTGCAACTGTGTTTCAGCCTCCTTAGGACAGGGGTATTGTTTTTGAGGGGGTACCATATCCCCAACAATTTGTACACACGCCTGTATTTTCCCACAGTCGGTTTTCTTTTGAGTCCAGACAGTGGGGAATTTGGAGCGCCATAGCTCAGCTTGCTGAACTACTGTGGTGGCGGCTATCGGTCCGGTCCCCCTTTGGTTACAGGGATCCTCTTTTCCCTTAGGGGGAGGGGGTATGTCCAGTTTCCATAAAGTGCCCCATGGTAAGTCAATTATTATGCAATTTTTAAATAACCAGTCTGTGCCTAAAATCATGTCATGTGTCATGTCCGGGGTCTGAATCACATCTCCGTGGGTTCTAAACCCTTGCCCAGAGAAAGACACTTGTGCCCATTCCCAGCCTGTCCTGGGCTTCCCTTGACAGGGCTGCAGTGTGACTTGTTTGATTTTAGTGCCGGCTTGTGGCTGAGTTCGGATTAGTGGGACTGCACCTCCTGTGTCAGTTAAAGCCAAGGTAGGAGCACATGTGCCCGGCTGGATATAAATACATGGTCGGCCCACTGGGTCCCAAGCGATTTTACTGCTGAACCCCCAGCGTGGTGCTCCTACATAGGGAGGAGGTTCAATATCCAGAGCGTCTCCCTGTGCCGTATCCCCTGGGAATGAAAATACCGGAGGAGGAGGGGGAGGATCGCTACTCTCTTCTCCTTAGAAAGTGTTTGAAGTTTAAAAGCTTCTGCCAATAAGTCCCGTGTGGGTGCCCCAGCCCACTTGTCTCTATCCGCCCCATGTTGCATGAACACCTTCCAGGCTATGCGGTGAGAGTCTCTTTCAGTTAACTCTTCCTTGCCTGGACCTGAGGCGTCTCTTTGAAATTGCTGGAGGTCTGGGTACAAGTTATCCCTTTGTCTTCCTCCATGATATCCTCTACCCCGAGATCTACCTCTAGTGTGTCCTCCCCGTGCCCCAGTTATGCCCTTATTGCCACTTTCATTAGCATAAGTAACTGCAGGCTCTAATGCTGCAACATATACCCCTCTGTCCTTTTTTAGGGTAGGCGGCGGACCGGAATCTGTAACTATTTGCCAGACCAGGTTTCTCAGTTCTTGTAATGTGGCAGACTCCCAGTCTTATTGCATAAAATGGTTGTAAGGAAGCAGCACATTCTCTTAAGGAGTCTACACTAAATGGCACCAGGTCCAGTTTGGTGGCACTATCACGTGTAACCAAGCCAACCATCATCTGCATTAAACCCCATCGAGTTAGAACAATTTCAGGGTCCTCATCAGTTTCCTGTGAGATTGCAATGGCTTGGGCCAGGAAATGACGCCTGCCCATTAGTTCTGCAAATTTTGTCAGGATATCCATTAGCTGGTAGTCCCCCTCAATCCTAAACCTGTCTATAAATCCCCGCATATCTGGGGCTGCACTATGCTCATTAAGCAGTGCAGCTCTTGCCCGTCCTCCCTTTCTCCTAGTAAAAGGGCATTAACACTCCACCTAGAAAAATGTTCCCGTTTTAAAATCCCCAGCCACTTTGCCATGGCCTAGAGATCTGAAGCAGAAACAGGCACTGTGGTGACTGTTTCACTCTCACCACCCTCCCTCGTGGTGGGGACTGTTCTTTTTGTTACTGCTGCAATAACATTTTGGCCCTGGGAGGAGGAATCTACCCAAATATCCCCTTCCCAACCTCCAGGGGGGTCCCAAAAGTCTGCCCTTTCTGGGGTCTCAAATGTCCCTTCTCCTGAAGTTACAGCTGCAATTTGTCTATTTGCAAATCCCAATATTTGTTCCAGTTGTTTAATGAGTGATTTACACTGGTTATGGTCAGCAGAGGCTCTCCCCTGTTCTAAAGTGAACTTTTTGACCATTCCCTGTAGTACCTGATTTTCTTTTTCAATTTTCTCCTTCTCTTTTGTATGCTCCTGTAGGATTTCAGAGTGCTGCTTGGGCGTCTAGCTGGGGCTGGGTACTAAGGGCCAGACATTTCCATTTCTCTGCTTCTGGAGCAGAGTCTTGCAAATCTTGGTGCAGTTCCTTGTTTTCATGTTTACATCCAGCCAATGGAAGGAATACCTCATTACAGGTTTTCCATAGAAGCCAGACTGCAGCTGGTTCCTTTTTCATTTGAATCGAGGGTTTATATGTATTGAGCCAATTTATCTTCTAGGTCTGAAATTGTATGGACATCAACTAACACTTGATCAGACCAAGGGCTGTGTCTGAATTTTTGCAAGATGTGTTCAAAAGGGGTAACAGCTTTTACAAATGCCAATTTCTCAGTCTCCTCTCTGGGAGCCTTCTTAAAAGACTGTTTGCGTTTAAACATTTTTTTTTACTATGCCCAACCTCCTATTGGGTCTTAACACAGCAATGCTTCTCTTTACTCTTATTTACCAATACCTCTTTCCCTGGAGCGAGAAAGCTACTTCTCCTCCTCTCTTTACCCGGCCTTCTACCACCGGGGGTGTGCACACCTTAATAATCGATTACTTATTAACACTTTTCAAGATTTGTGATCACTTTTCCATACTTCTCAATATTTCATTACTCAATAAATGCTCGTGGTACCTTTCCCCCTTTCGCAATTCTCCACCAAAATATTGTACTTAAAGTACTGCACAGGATCTTTTCAGGGGGAATAAGGCAA
>NW_020712537.1:0-1259 GCF_002925995.2 Terrapene triunguis | reverse complement strand
CGGCTGGGGGGACCCAGCCCCGCCCCCGGAGCCGGCAGGTGAGGGGGCGGCGGGGGCAGCAATGGGGGGGGTCCCGGCTGGGGGGACGCGCTGCCCCGGGGACGGGGTCGGGGGTCCCCCACTGCGGCTCTTTGGTGCTGCTCCGTCGCGGCGCTGCAGCGCGCAGGCCGGTGTCAAGGGACCCGCTGAATCGCGTCTCACCCTCCCGGGTACCAGCCGCAGCCCGGCCTGGGGCAGCCCCGGGCTCATCCCTGGGGCTGAGTCTCTCTAGGGATGGAGGTTTGGCAAGCTGGAGGCACATACCAGCAGTCTGCTGGGGAGAAGGGCCAGAGACAACAGCTGCGGGGTGGGACGGGGGGAGATAATATTTTTCTAATTAAAAATCTTTTTTCTTTTTCAGCCGTGTTAGTGCCTTTTGGCAATACGTTTTACCCTGAGAATCCAAGCTGGGCTCTCAGACCTGGACCCCCTGTGGCAGGCTCAGCACTTGTGAAAATCAGGCCAGGCACTGAGAGAACTGGGTACGGATCTAAGAGCCGAAATGTAGATGCTTTTTCATAAATCTTAACTCAGCCGTTTCCCCAGGCCAGCAGAGTCTGCAGGGGAAGAATCGGAGATACATGGAGGATTTAAATGGACATGAGCCCCTTCTGAAACCTCCAATTTCCCTTCTCTCCCTGTCCGGCTGCAGAATCAGGTCCACGTTTCGCTGGAGATCGTCCCATCCTCCCAGGTGCCAGGGAAGGGAAATGGCTGCAGCGGAGCCGGTGACCTTCGAGGAGGTGGCTGTGTATTTCACGGCGGAGGAATGGGCCCTGCTGGACCTGGGTCAGAGAGCCCTGTACAGGGACGTTATGCAGGAGAATTATGAGATCATGACCTCGCTGGGTAAGGATTCCTGTCCCCTCGGGTATGAGAAGCATCTGGGTCAGATTCTGTGCAGGGGTCTCCACTGGTCCCCCAGAATTCAGGCGGATCAGGCCATGTAATTTGCAGCTCCTGTGTGTAAGACACTGTCCCTGGGTCAGGGGATGTTCTGGACGGCAGTGGCCGTAAGCTGATTATTGTGGGGAGAAATGGAAACTTATATGGGGGTGAGGGATGGGGACAGATGCAGGAAGGCAAGTGGTAGGTGGAGGGGAATAGGAGTTAGGGGGAGGGGCAATAGGGGGCACAGAGAATCCCTGTCAGGGGGGAAAGATGAATTGAGAATAGGGGGAGATGAGGGGCACACACAATCACTGGAGGGGAGAGATGGC
>NW_020712536.1:1754-1962 GCF_002925995.2 Terrapene triunguis | reverse complement strand
GGGGGACCCAGCCCCGCCCCCGGAGCCGGCAGGTGAGGGGGGGCGGGGGGAGCAATGGGGGGGGTCCCGGCTGGGGGGACCCAGCCCCGCCCCCGGAGCCGGCAGGTGAGGGGGGGCGGGGGAAGCAATGGGGGGGTCCCGGCTGGGGGGACCCAGCCCCGCCCCCGGAGCCGGCAGGTGAGGGGGGGCGGGGGGAGCAATGGGGGGG
>NW_020712536.1:0-1654 GCF_002925995.2 Terrapene triunguis | reverse complement strand
GGGGGGAGCAATGCGGGGGGTCCCGGCTGGGGGGACCCAGCCCCACCCCCGGAGCCGGCAGGTGAAGGGGGGCGGGGGAGCAATGGGGGGGGTCCCGGCTGGGGGGACGCGCTGCCCCGGGGACGGGGTCAGGGGTCCCCCACTGCGGCTCTTTGGTGCTGCTCCGTCGCGGCGCTGCAGCGCGCAGGCCGGTGTCAAGGGACCCGCTGAATCGCGTCTCACCCTCCCGGGTACCAGCCGCAGCCCGGCCTGGGGCAGCCCCGGGCTCATCCCTGGGGCTGAGTCTCTCTAGGGATGGAGGTTTGGCAAGCTGGAGGCACATACCAGCAGTCTGCTGGGGAGAAGGGCCAGAGACAACAGCTGCCGGGTGGGACGGGGGGAGATAATATTTTTCTAATTAAAAATCTTTTTTCTTTTTCAGCCGTGTTAGTGCCTTTCGGCGATACGTTTTACCCTGAGAATCCAAGCTGGGCTCTCAGACCTGGACCCCCTGTGGCAGGCTCAGCACTTGTGAAAATCAGGCCAGGCACTGAGGGTATGTCTACACTACAGGATTAATCCGAATTTAGTTAATTCGAATTTGGGAAACAGGTTGTATAAATTCGATTGTGCGCGGCCACACTAAGCACCTTAATTCGGTTTTAAACCACATTAATTCGGTGGTGTGCGGCCACACTACCCCATTAACTTAAACACAGTAATTCGGTGGTGTGCGTCCACACTAACCCTAATTCGAATTAACAAAATCGATTTAGGCTCTACTCCGTTCGTCGAGGTGGAGTACAGAAATCGATTTAAAGGGCCCTTTAATTCGAATTAACTGGCTCTGTAGTGTGGACGGGTGAAGGGTTAATTCGGATTAAGGCAGCTAAATCCGAATTAAAGTCCTAGTGTAGACCAGGCCTGAGAGAACTGGGTACGGATCTAAGAGCCGAAATGTAGATGCTTTTTCATAAATCTTAACTCAGCCGTTTCCCCAGGCCAGCAGAGTCTGCGGGGGAAAAATCTGAGATACATGGAGGATTTAAATGGACGTAATCCCCTTCTGAAACCTCCAATTTCCCTTCTCTCCCTGTCAGGCTGCAGAATCAGGTCCACGTTTCGCTGGAGATCGTCCCATCCTCCCAGGTGCCAGGGAAGGGAAATGGCTGCAGCGGAGCCGGTGACCTTCGAGGAGGTGGCTGTGTATTTCACGGCGGAGGAATGGGCCCTGCTGGACCTGGGTCAGAGAGCCCTGTACAGGGATGTTATGCAGGAGAATTATGAGATCATGACCTCGCTGGGTAAGGATTCCTGTCCCCTCGGGTATGAGAAGCATCTGGGTCAGATTCTGTGCAGGGGTCTCCACTGGTCCCCCAGAATTCAGGCGGATCAGGCCATGTAATTTGCAGCTCCTGTGTGTAAGACACTGTCCCTGGGTCAGGGGATGTTCTGGACGGCAGTGGCCGTAAGCTGATTATTGTGGGGAGAAATGGAAACTTATATGGGGATGAGGGATGGGGACAGATGCAGGAAGGCAAGTGGTAGGTGGAGGGGAATGGGAGTTAGGGGGAGGGGCAATAGGGGGCACAGAGAATCCCTGTCAGGGGGGAAAGATGAATTGAGAGTAGGGGGAGATGAGGGGCACACACAATCACTGGAGGGGAGAGATGGC
>NW_020712535.1:0-3287 GCF_002925995.2 Terrapene triunguis | reverse complement strand
GTCCTGTTGTCTGCGCCGGCAAGACCTGTACTGGACTGCATTCCTGTCGTCTAAATAAACCTTCTGTTTTACTGGCTGGCTGAGAGTCATGGTGAATCGCAGGACGCCGGGGGTGCAGGGCCCTGAGTCCCCCCATACTCCGTGACAACTGGTGGCAGCGGCGGGATCTACTGCACCCCGTGGACGGCGCTTCCTGCAGTAAGTGACTGGGGAGAAGTAAAACGAAGGGGGATTGACGGGGACCAGGCATGATGAGGAGTCAGAGAGAGACGGTTATCACCCCTGGGAGTGTGTGACCAGCGAGAAGGACTTTTGCAGTAACAGGGTCCCCCGGGGGATTGCAGCGAGCGGTCCCAGGGGCGGAGGAGTCTGCAGCTCGACCCTGGCAGAGAGGTGGTGACCTCGAGAAGGGCTGGCACACTAGGGGTCTCCCTGGAAACTGTGGGGAGCGGTGAGCACACAGGCCTGTGACTGGCCAGCAGGAAGATGTATGCCAAGCGGCTTAAGAGTGACCTGGTGGAGCTGTGCAAGCAGAGGGGGGTGCGCATTGGGAAGCTCACCAAAGAACAGCTCATTGCCCAGCTGGAGAAGCAAGATCGCGCGAATGAACTGATCCCTGTCTCTGAGGGAAGCAGCCTGGCAGATGCAGCGCAGGCCCCAGTGTCTGTCCCAGCTGGGAGTGGTCAGCCGGCTGCTGAGGGCTTCCCGAGACCCCTCCTTCCTATGCCTAGGGGAAGGGTGGGGAGGAGCCCAGCAAATACCGAGGGCGCAGTGACCCCCCCCGGCCAGCAGGGGATCCTCCCGGCCACGCGCGGCATCCGTGGAGCGGAATGAGCTGGAATGGGAGATAGAGCTAAAACTGAGAGAGCTGAAGGATCGTGAACAACAGAGGCGTCATGAACGGGAGGAGAATGAGAGACAGAGGCAGAATGAAGAGAGACAAAGGCAGCATGAAGAAAGACAGCGTCAGCATGAACGGGAGGAGAATGAGAGACAGCGTCAGCAGGAACTGGAGCTGGCGAGGCTGAAGGACCGCGCG
Organism: Terrapene triunguis; assembly: GCF_002925995.2. Lineage (NCBI taxonomy): Eukaryota > Metazoa > Chordata > Testudines > Emydidae > Terrapene > Terrapene triunguis. Next base: position 2,248 of record NW_020712535.1, on the reverse strand, counting down.
ACCCCGGCTGCGGTGAGTGAGGGGGGACCCAGGACTGCACGGAGCTTTGATAAGTGCATCCTGGCCCCACGTAAGGAGGGGGAGGACATGGATGACTTCCTGGAGGCCTTTGAGACGGCCTGCGAGCTGCACCAGGTTGATCCTGCGGACAGACTCCGGGTTCTCACCCCCTTACTGGACCCCAAATCCGTGGCATTGTACCGCCAACTGGACGAGGCGGAGAAAGGGAACTACGAACTATTCAAAAAGGCCCTGCTACGTGAGTTTGGGCTGACTTCTGAGATGTACCGGGAAAGGTTCCGGAGTCAGGATAAAACCCCTGAGATCTCATATCTGCAACTAGCCGTACGCATGGAGGGATACGCCAGCAAGTGGGCTGATGGGGCCCAGACGAAGGAGGACCTGGTTAAACTGCTGGTATTGGAGCAACTGTATGAGCGGTGCCCATCCGACCTGAGGCTGTGGTTGGTGGACAAAAAACCAGAGAACCCGCGACATGCAGGCCGGCTGGCCGATGAGTTCGTGAAGAGCCGGGCAGGGGCTGGCAGGGAGGAGTCCCAAAGGAGCAGGCCCGCTGCCATGCAGAGAGAGAGTCACCCGGGTACCTCCCAAAAGGGGAATGTGGGGAATCCCCTCCCATGGGGAATGCCCAGGGTCAGGGACAACCGACCGGCTCGAGGGGACACATGGGACATGGTCTGCTATCACTGTGACCAGAGGGGTCACCTACGGGCCCAGTGCCCCAGACTCAGGGACAGACTGAGCAGACCAGACCCACCGAGGGTTGACTGGGTAGAGACCCAGCCGGGCGAGAGGCGGCACTCCCAGGGAAGGGGGGCTGGCAGAATACCACCTGCTAAGGAGGAAGGAGAGCTCCAGGCCAGCTCCTCTGGGGGGGCTGGATGCTCTAGACTCGGGGTTTTTGGTTTATACGGTGTGCGCAGGGCGGTCCCTCCGGAGAGAGTACCTTGTTCCCCTGGAGGTGGATGGGAGGAAGGTCGATGGATACTGGGATACGGGCGCAGAGGTGACACTGGTCCGGCCCGAGGTGGTGGCCTCAGATCGGATGGTGCCCAACACCTTCCTGACTCTGACGGGGGTGGGTGGGACCCCATTCAAGGTACCTGTGGCGAGGGTACGCCTGAAGTGGGGGCCCAAGGAGGGCCCCAAGGACGTGGGGGTACACCCGTATTTGCCCACTGAGGTGTTGATGGGGGGGGACCTGGAGGACTGGCCAAGCAACCCCCAGAATGCACTGGTTGTGACCCGCAGTCAGAGCCGGCGAGGAGCACTGCGCCCTGACCTTGGGGAGGGTGCCTTGCCCGAGGCGCAGGACCCTAACCTGGTGGGGAGGGAACGCCCAGGGACACGGCTCAGGGAGGCTGCGGCTTCAGACCCAGCCGGCGAGAGAGAGCAGGTGGCCATCCCTGTCCCAGCTGCTGAGTTCCAGGCCGAGGTGCAGAAAGATCCCTCCTTGCGGAAGATAAGGGACCTGGCCGACCTCGGTGCGGTACAGACCATGGGGAGAGGTGGCCGGAAAAGGTTCCTGTGGGAGAAGGGGTTCCTGTACCGAGAATGGGCTCCCCCAGGGAAGATGGAGTCAGGGGGGATCAGGAGACAGCTGGTGGTACCCCAGAAGTATCGCCGCCAGCTGCTGTACCGGGCCCATGACATTCCCCTCTCAGGGCACCAGGGAACCTGGCGTACCCAGCAGAGGTTGCTACGGAGCTTTTACTGGCCTGGGGTCTTTGTTACTGTCCGGCAGTACTGCCGATCCTGTGACCCCTGTCAGAGGGGGAGGAAGGCCCGGGACAAGGGGAAAACGGCTTTAGGACCCTTGCCCAGCATAGAGGAGCCTTTCCAGAGGGTGGCCAAGGTTAAAAGGGGGGCTCTGAACCAAGAGAGCCCGAAGCACAGACCTCCAGACTGGAGTGCTGGGAGAAGACCCCAGCCCAGTTGGAACCCCAGGGGTATTGGGGTAGGAAAAGGGCACGGGCCGCATAAACCTTCCCACGTGCGAACTACGAGTGCCATCGAGCACCCCCGACCTAAGGGGGGGCGTGAAACTGGAGGGGCCTGGTGTAATTCTCACCAAAGAATGGGAGGGATGCGGGGGCATCCATGGGAATGGGGGTAGGTTCGAACTTCCCCGGGTCACTGGCTAAAGTGACCCCGCTCAGTTCGGTCTCGAAGGGGGGAGATGTGACGAACTGGGTCTGTTCTTACTGTGGTCTGGGAATGCTGACAG
>NW_020712534.1:0-5807 GCF_002925995.2 Terrapene triunguis | reverse complement strand
ACTGTTGCTGGCACAGAGGTGCCCGAGGCAAAGCAACAGGGGTTCGTGGCCCGGCGTGCTTCGCGCCAATAAACACACCAGGTGGAGAAGCAAACAAAGTTTATTTGAGATCTCAAAGCGGTGCTAGGAGACAGGCACGTCTCAAATCGAGCACACTAACAGAAACAGTTTTTCTCCTTTATACCTTTTGCAGTCAAGCCTCATCCCCCCCCCCTTTCCCCCGCTACCCCTCCCTTCCTCCCCCCATTCCTCTCTTTACCCCTCCCATTCCTGGTAACAGTTACTAAGCAAATAGCAATTATATTTAAGCAGTTAGTTTATGTTGGCAGCTATAAGTTCAGCTCGTTAGTAACACTTCTTGAACTACTATCTTGTCCCGTTCCTTTGATTTACTATCTTTCCTTCGGCCAGAGGTATGCAGGCCTCATTATTACTACTGATATCAAGTTGCTTACACATTTCACTTGCACCTGGCTTTTGAGGTCTATTAGAGTTTAAACATGGAAGGAGTTTGGTTCAGGCCTAGTGCAAGAAGGCTTTATTGACACTTGTGCTTTTTCCACCCTCCTGAGTTACCTGGGGTGATGGTGATGTCTGGTGACGTCAACAACTCCCTCCTTTGAGAATACTCAACAAGCTTTTGGCTGAGTTTTCTCATACTCTGTGGACAAGATATGATTGAGTGCTATGAAGCTGGGGTTTTCAATGAGAGGGTATGCTGGGACTTCTGGGGAACGGGGGGGCACAAAGCTTACGGAGGAGCACCTTAAAACAAGCAATCAGGAGGAGGGTGACCAAGCATAGTACCACACCCGTGAGGAGGAGACGCACAAGGCTATTTCCCAGTCCTCCTAGGTTGGGCAACCAACTCCAAAGGGAATCGAAACCTGTGGGTTCCCTTTCCTGGGCCTTCCACTGCTCAAAAGCCTGTTTGGCTGACAGGATGTGCTTGTTAATGTCCTGTGAGTTTTTCGGGACATAAGTACAACATTCACTCCCAATAAGGGCACACACCCCGCCCTGGGAGGCTAAAACATAATGTAAGGCCTGTCTGTTTTGCAGGGACAACAACCGGAGCTGGTAAAGCTCTGAGTTAAGGCTTTTTTTTTTTTATGGCCAAGGTCTCATTAGCATACTTGGTGAGAAACACAGAGAGCCTACGATAAAATTGGGTTAGCCGTCCCACCCCATAGGATGGGAGGAGGATCATACCCAACAGATATCTGACCAATTTTGGGGAACCGCCCTCCAGGGTAACCCTGCTGCGTGGAGCGGGACTTGGGAGCATACCCAGCAGTTAGAGAGGTTGAACTCTTGGGCAAAGCAAACCTTCAAGAACTCATATGTGTTTGTTTCCAAGTTAGTAGGGATTTCTTTCCATCCCGCATGTGGTCGGGGGGAAACGGGAGGAAACGAGAGGAGTGTCCCTATGGCAAAGAGTACCATTGTGGCAGGCCCTGGACCTGAACTCATGCTGGGCAGGTGACCCTAGGGCCTAACAATTACAATTCCCCAAATATTCACAAAATAACAATTACCAATAGCAGGCAGACTAAAAGCAAAAGGGACCAGGCCACCAGGTGAAAATAAACACAACCAACGCTCAGAGTTCTTGCGGGGAGTGCGCTGTGACTGTCCAAAGAGATCACAGGGCATCCCCAGCAGGCCTTATTGTCTTTTGAATAACAGCTTAAGTCCCAGATCGTCGCTGGCAGTCTTCTCTGCAGGCTGGACGGTCCACCGTTCAGGAGCAGGCACTGCTTTCAGGCGAGAGTGATGAATCCAGTTCTTGTGTCCTTCGACCTTTGCTGCTGTATGGGAGATCAGCAGGACGGTGTGGGGTTCCTTCCACTTCTCTTGGAGAGGCTCGTCCTTCCAGGTCCGAACGAGTACAGAGTCACCTGGCTGCAAGGAGTGGATCGGGGCATCCAGCGGGAGAGGCTGCAAATCTTTGGTATACCTGTGGAGAGAACAGAGAACAGCAGACAGAGAGCACATGTACTGAGATAAGAAACCACAGCCTACCTCCCACTTCCCTGCCAGAACCGGTGTACCGTTCATAGGCCATGCCCTTCCAAACATAATCTCGAAAGGACTGAGCCCTAACCTGCCCTTTGGGAGAGCGCGAATGCGGAGCAAAACAAGGGGTAGAGCATCAGGCCACTTAAGGGAAGCCTCTTGACAGACCTTTGAGAGGTGCCGCTTAAGTGTCTGATTTGTACGCTCCACTACCCCACTGGCCTGCGGTCGCCATGGAGTGTGGAGTTTCCAGGGGATTTGTAGGGCATCCGATATCTTCTGAACAACTTGGGATGTGAAGTGTGTTCCGTTGTCAGATTCCATCCACTGGGGGAGTCCGAAGCGGGGAATGATCTCCTTGACGAATTTAAGAGCCATCATTTTGGCAGTGTTGTTACGACATGGGAAGGCTTCAGGCCATCCGCTGAATCGATCCACTAAGACGAGAAGGTATCTGAATCCTTGGGTCCGGGGGAACTCAGTAAAATCTATTTGCCAAACTAGTCCTGGGCCTGGGGTAGGTTCCAGAGTGGCTGGTGGCACTGACACTCCAGGTCGAGGGTTGTTCTTTTGGCAGACTAGACATTCAGCCTGCACCTGGGAGGCCAGAGGCCTAAGTCCAGAGGTTAGAAAATATTTATTCATAAGCTGGGAAACAGCCTCTCTTCCTGCGTGGGTAGACTGATGTAGTTTCTGTAGTACTGGCCGTATTAGGTTCCTTGGTAGGAGGATTTTTCCTTCTGTGGAGTGGAGCCATCCCTCCTTTTCCCGGAGCCTAAGTGTGTTGGCTAGGTTCCTCTCTTCGTGAGAGTACTGAGGGGTCGGGAGCTCCCCCACTGATGGGATGAGGGCATGCATATGGGCGTCTTCAGCTTCCTGTGGTTCCAGGGTAGCAGCTCGCTTGGCCTTTTTGTCTGCCCTGGCATTACCCTTAGCCACATCTTGATCTTCTCTTTGATGAGCCTTGCAGTGTATCACTGCTACTTCTGAGGGGAGCTGTACCGCTTCTAAAAGCCGGAGAATTTGAGGCCCATGTTTAACCGGGGAACCTTGAGCTGTCAACATTCCTCTTTCCTTCCACAGACCGGCATGAGCGTGTAGTATTCCAAAGGCATATCTGGAATCAGTAAAAATGTTAACCTTTTTCCCTTTTGACAGTTCAAGTGCACGGGTTAAGGCTACCAATTCAGCCAGCTGAGCTGATGTCCCAGCAGGCAAACCCTCTGCTTCCACAGTCTCATGGAGAGATACAATAGCATAGCCTGCCCTCCTCTGTCCATTTACAACAGTACTACTGCCGTCAGTATACCACTCATAATCAGCATTAGGGAGGGGTTGATCTTTTAAGTCTGGGCGGCTGGAGTATTGGACATCTATGATTTCCAGACAGTCATGTTCCTGCTCCTCTGTCTCTGGTAACAGGGTGGCTGGGTTAAGGGAGGGACAGGTCTGTAGGGTAACTTCAGGATTTTCTAACAGTTTTGATACTGTTTGATTCGCACTGAGCTTTTGCCTGGGAGAAGCTGAATATGAACAGGGGTCTGACGGTTTGCCTTCCCTGGGACCCCTGATGCCCATACTAGAGGAAAAACCTGCTTTTCCCACTGGCTCCATTCTGGGGCTTGCATGGCTGAGGGCTCAGTTGCAAGAGTCATTATCCAGGCATTCTCTGGGGGTAAGGTGAGGGTTATTTCATCTTGGGTGAAATGCAGGGTGGCACCTAAGCGACAAAGCAGGTCCTGTCCCAATAGAGGCGGTGGACAATCGGGGAGGTAAACCAGTCTGTGAGATAGAGTTCTGTTTCCCAAAGCACATTCCGCAGGGGCATATACTGGGCACTTGGTTCCTTTCCCTGTGGCACCCACCACAGTGAGGGAATCTGCCACAGGCAGCTGCAGGGGTTGGTTTACAGCGGTTCGTGCAGCTTCAGAGTCTATTAAAAAGTCTATGTTTGAATCTTCCACCCGCATTTTTACTCGGGGTTCCGGGGGCAGGATAGTCCGTCTCCCCTGACACCCCTATTCTTGATCCTCTGCTGCCATCATAGGGGTACCTTCCCTTTCGGGGCACTCATTTTTCCAATGTCCCTCCTTTCGGCATCTGGCACACTGGTTGCGACCCAGACGCCTTTCCTGTGAGCCAGGGCGCCCACGTCCACGTCCTCTCATTCCCCGGCCCCTTCCACCTTCCTGGAATTTTCCCTTGCCACCGGCCTGTACTGCTGCAACCATCATTTTCGCTTGCCTCTTTTCCTTTTCTCCCTCCCTAAGGCTGTAAGCCCTGTTTGCAGTTTCCAGAATCTGTGCTATGGTCATGCCCATCAAATCCTCCTTTTTCTGCAGTTTCCTTTTAATGTCAGGGACTGCACGGCTGGTAAAAATACCCTTTATGATTGCCTCAGTTTCCGGTTCATCAGGGTCTGCATTAGTAGTTTGCCTGATGGTATCCCGAATACGCTGCAGAAAAGCAACCGGACTCTCTTTTGGCTCCTGTACTAGCTCATAAGGCTTAGCCCAATTGTTATGTCGGACAGCTGAGTGTCGGAGACCATGTAATAGGAGCTCCTTGTATACTGTGAGACGTGTTTGGCCCGCAGGGTCATTAGGATTCCACCCGGGATCTGCTAGGGGGACCTGGACTGCAACAGCAGGGACGTGATGTGGATTCAGTTCATGTCTCTTCTGTGCCTCCTCCCTTGCTTTAGACACAACCTGATTACGCTCTACCTCAGACAGCAGGGTCCGCATAAGGACATTACAGTCATCCCAGTCAGGTTTACAGCTAGCCAGACACCCTTCAAAAATAGAAATGAACTTGCTTGGATTCATTGAGAATTCTCCTGCCTCTGCCTTGAAAAGCAGCCAGACGTACAGGGTTAAAAGCAACTGACACAAGATCCTGTGTTCCTGGACGGGCTACCACACTCTCAGTAATCAACGGATACAATCCCACTGGGAGGGGGGGTACTCTCTGAAGCCTGTGGGGGTGGAGGAGCCGAAGGGGACACCGACTCTGCCATCACAACCGGAGGAGGGTTCTGGGGACTAACAGTAGTTACTACCGAACCTGACGGAGTCAAATTACACCTTTGCAAAAGATCTGACCTATTTCTTAACAACATAAACAACTGTACATACATATGTTCATTCCATTTACCCGTACGCTGACAAAACAAAAGCAATTGAAGGATCGTATTATAATTGAGTGATCCCTCCGGTGGCCACCTTTCCTGGTCCTCTAGCTGATATTGAGGCCAGTCTACTGTACAGAATCTTTTCAGTTTACTTTTAATCAACGGATCCGATCCAAACACTTTCCAGTTCACCAGAATGCATTCCAAGGGTGTACACCTTGCCCTGCCTGCCATACTCTGTCCCTGCCCCATATTAGGGAGACACTGGGCGTCCCCAGGTCAAAACAGGTAGACGCTGGGCGTCCCCAGGTCAAGACAGATAAAGTCCCCACTGGACTGTTCCTACCTTATCCAAGGGTCCGGTTCTGCACCGTCGCCCTATCCACGGGACCGGTTCCCCACCGTCGCCCGCAGCTGCTTCTCCACTACTCAAGCGCGTTGCACCGTTGTGCCCTCCGGGGTCGACCAAACCACGTCTCTGCCGAGGCCCCCCGATGAAGTCACCGGTGAGCGCTCTGGGCGTCGGTCGTCGTCGTAATCCGTCGGCCACCAGGAGGGATCCGGGCAAGGCTAAATTTCAGCCTCGAGCCCCACGTTGGGCGCCAAAAACTGTTGCTGGCACAGAGGTGCCCGAGGCAAAGCAACAGGGGTTCGT
>NW_020712533.1:0-1279 GCF_002925995.2 Terrapene triunguis | reverse complement strand
ATTGCGGACAGTGGGGCCAGGTCCTCGGCTGGTGTAAATCAGCACTGTTCCACTGAAGTCATGGGAGCTATTCCCATTTTCACCAGTGGGGATCTGGATCTCAGTTTTTCTTACTAAGAAGGGTTGTTTGGGTTGGGTTTTGTTGTTGTTGTTTTTATTTTCTGATTTTCCCTGAAGAAATGCTCTCTAGGCCGGAATCGAATTGAAACTAGCTCAGTATTCACGCCACACTCCCCACTTTGGTCTCTCATCACAAATTCAGAGCTAGGGTCTGACTCTGACTCAGTGATGTCAAAATCTTGCCGGACTGTGGTCATGTGAGGCCGCCATGTTTTGACACTGATAGAGCCACAGTCTAAAATAGGCGGCTCTCTCATGGTGTATGTGAGGAGGGGGACGCTCTAGAATCATGGACCACAAGGATCATCTAGTCTAACCCCCTGCCAAGGCACAGGATTGGTTGTGTATAAACCACCCCAGACCAATGGCTGTCCAGCCTCCTTTTGAAAACCTCCAGTGAAGGAGCTTCCACGACCTACCGAGGTGTCTGTTCCATTCTCCTACTGTTCTTACTGTTAGGAAGTTTGTCCTGAGATTTAATCTAAATCAGCTATGCTGTAGTTTGAACCCATTGCCTCTTGTTCTGCCCTCTGTGACAAAAGAGAACAACTTTTCTCCGTCTTTTTTATGGCAGCCTTTCAAGTATCTGAAGACCGGTATCATGTCCCCCCTTAATCTCCTCTTTTCCAAACTAAACATACCCAGTTCCTTCAGTCTTCGCTCGTATGGCTTGCATTCCATCCCTTTGATCATCTTTGTCACTCATCTCTGGCTCCTTTCCAGTTTCTCTACATCCTTTCTATATATTGGTGAGCAAAACTGGACACAGTACTCCAGCTGAGGCCTACCCAGCACTGAGTAGAATGGTACTATCGCTTCCCTTGACTTGCGGGTAAATGCAAGCTAAAATTGCATTTGCTCTTTTTGCAACAGCAGTTCATTGCTGACTCATGTTGAGGCTGTGGTGCACCACAACTCCCAGATCCTTCTCAGCAGCGCTGTTGCCGAGCCAGTTTTCCCCCATTCTGTACTTGTGCATTTGGTTTTTCTTCCCCAAGTGTAGCACCTTAAGTTTGTCTGTTGAATTTCATTTTGTTGTCTATAGCCCAGTTCTCCAGTCTATCAAGAGCCCTCTGAATTTTAGCTCTATCCTCCAATGTATTGGCAACCCCCACTTTGTGTCATCTGCAAACTTGATCAGTATGCTCTCTATACCTAC
>NW_020712532.1:0-1328 GCF_002925995.2 Terrapene triunguis | reverse complement strand
GGGGCCAGGTCCTCGGCTGGTGTAAATCACCACTGCTCCATTGCGGTTAGTGAGGCCAGGTCCTGGGCTGGTGTAAATCCCATGACTTCAATGGTGTTCCATTGAAGTCATGGGAGCTATTCCCATTTTCACCAGTGGGGATCTGGATCTCAGTTTTTCTTACTAAGAAGGGTTGTTTGGGTTGGGTTTTGTTATTGTTGTTTTTATTTTCTGATTTTCCCTGAAGAAATGCTCTCTAGGCCGGAATCTAACTGAAACTAGCTCAGTATTCACGCCACACTCCCCACTTTGGTATCTCATCCCAAATTCAGAGCTAGGGTCTGACTCTGACTCAGTGATGTCAAAATCTTGCCGGACTGTGGTCATGTGAGGCCGCCATGTTTTGACACTGATAGAGCCATAGTCTAAAACAGGAGGCTCTCTCGTGGTGTATGTGAGGAGGGGGACGCTCTAGAATCATGGACCACAAGGATCATCTAGTCTAACCCCCTGCCAAGGCACAGGATTGGTTGTGTCTAAACCACCCCAGACCGATGGCTGTCCAGCCTCCTTTTGAAAACCTCCAGTGAAGGAGCTTCCACGACCTACCGAGGTGTCTGTTCCATTGTCCTACTGTTCTTACCATTAGGAAGTTTTTCCTGAGATTTAATCTAAATCAGCTATGCTGTAGTTTGAACCCATTGCCTCTTGTTCTGCCCTCTGTGACAAAAGAGAACAACTTTTCTCCATCTTTTTTATGGCAGTCTTTCAAGTATCTGAAGACCGGTATCATGTCCCCCCTTAATCTCTTCTTTTCCAAACTAAACATACCCAGTTCCTTCAGTCTTCGCTCGTATGGCTTGCATTCCATCCCTTTGATCATCTTTGTCACTCATCTCTGGCTCCTTTCCAGTTTCTCTACATCCTTTCTATATATTGGTGAGCAAAACTGGACACAGTACTCCAGCTGAGGCCTACCCAGCACTGAGTAGAATGGTACTATCGCTTCCCTTGACTTGCGGGTAAATGCAAGCTAAAATGGCATTTGCTCTTTTTGCAACAGCAGTTCATTGCTGACTCATGTTGAGGCTGTGGTGCACCACAACTCCCAGATCCTTCTCAGCAGTGCTGTTGCCGAGCCAGTTTTCCCCCATTCTGTACTTGTGCATTTGGTTTTTCTTCCCCAAGTGTAGCACCTTAAGTTTGTCTGTTGAATTTCATTTTGTTGTCTATAGCCCAGTTCTCCAGTCTATCAAGAGCCCTCTGAATGTTAGCTCTATCCTCCAATGTATTGGCAACCCGCACTTTGTGTCATCTGCAAACTTGATCAGTATGCTCTCTATACCTAC
>NW_020712531.1:0-1048 GCF_002925995.2 Terrapene triunguis | reverse complement strand
CCTGCTGGAGCAATTGTCACCTGCTCTGCATGTGTCCCTGCTGGAGGAGATGAGCCCTGCTCTGTGTGTGTGTGTGTGTGTGCACTGCCCCCTGCTGGAGCAATTGACACTTGCTTTGTGTGTGCGCAAGAGCCTAAGAACACTGCCCTCTAGTGGAGACAATCAGACTGCCACCTCTGCACCTCATAGCCCCCTACAGTGCTTACAAGGTTGCTTCTCTAGCCCCAGTGGCAGGGGGCTGGGCTTTGGAAGCAAGAGGAGCTGGGTTCTAGCCCCGCCTATGCCGTGGGAGCCCTGTGGCATCTGAGAGGAGCTAGGCCTGAGTCTGCTGCCCGCGGGGCCTTTAACCGAACTGGGCTTTCCAAAGGTAGCTGGAAGAAAGGAGTGAAAGGTCCCCACCTGGAATTCCTCCTCCAGCACCACCAGCTGCCGCTCCTTGTCAATCTTCACTGGGGGGAGAGACAGAGCCAGGGTCACGATCTGCACATGGGCCACCTCCGCCAGCATGTACCGGAGCCAGCGCTGCCTTCCCTTCGGGGACGCTGAACGACCTCCAGCCAGCGCTCGGGCCCTGCTCCCCACAGCGCCCCCTGCTGGGACAGGCCAGGGCTGGAGAAGCCTGGGGCTGCCCCCACAGCCAGCACCTGTGCCCCCTGGGGGGAGAGGTCAGGGAGGGAGTAGCTGGGAATCACCCCACAGCCAGTGATCCTGCCCCATTCCCCACAGCGCCCCCTGCTGGGAGAAACTGGCCCCAGCGGCTGTCCGGGGCACAGGCAGGGTGGAAGAGCCGCCAAGGAGCGTGCCGGTGGGGGTCAGGGAGGCGGAGAAGGGCCGGGGATGGTGCCCATGGGAAGGGAGCCGGCCCGGGGACACTCACTGAGGATGGCCGCGTTGTTGGTTTCCTTCCGGAAGCGGAATTTCCTCAGCTTCTCCGTGAGCGCGGGATCCACATCGCACACGACCAGGGAGTCCGACTGCAGAGAGACCGGCCATGAGAGGGAGCAGGGGCTGGGGCAGCCTCCCTGCGGGACCCCCAACCCCAACCTGG
>NW_020712530.1:0-1146 GCF_002925995.2 Terrapene triunguis | reverse complement strand
GTGTGTGTGTGTGTGTGTGTGTCAGTCCCTTCCGCCCCCTGCTGGAGGGGATGAGCCCTGCTCTGTGTGTGTCCCTGCTGCCCCCTACTGGAGCAATTGTCACCTGCTCTGCATGTGTCCCTGCTGGAGGAGATGAGCCCTGCTCTGTGTGTGTGTGTGTGTGTGTGTGTGTGTGTGTGTGCACTGCCCCCTGCTGGAGCAATTGACACTTGCTTTGTGTGTGCGCAAGAGCCTGAGAACACTGCCCTCTAGTGGAGACAATCGGACTGCCACCTCTGCACCTCATAGCCCCCTACGGTGCTTACAAGGTTGCTTCTCTAGCCCCAGTGGCAGGGGGCTGGGCTTTGGAAGCAAGAGGAGCTGGGTTCTAGCCCCACCTATGCCGTGGGAGCCCTGTGGCATCTGGGAGGAGCTAGGCCTGAGTCTGCTGCCCGCGGGGCCTTTAACCGAACTGGGCTTTCCAAAGGTAGCTGGAAGAAAGGAGTTTAAGGTCCCCACCTGGAATTCCTCCTCCAGCACCACCAGCTGCCGCTCCTTGTCAATCTTCACTGGAGGGAGAGACAGAGCCAGGGTCACGATCTGCACATGGGCCACCTCCGCCAGCAGGTACCGGAGCAGCGCTGCCTTCCCCTCGGGGACGCTGAACGACCCCCAGCCAGCGCTCGGGCCCTGCTCCCCACAGCGCCCCCTGCTGGGACAGGCCAGGGCTGGAGTAGTCTGGGGCTGCCCCCACAGCCAGCACCTGTGCCCCCTGGGGGGAGAGGTCAGGGAGGGAGTAGCTGGGAATCACCCCACAGCCAGTGATCCTGCCCCATTCCCCACAGCGCCCCCTGCTGGGAGAAACTGGCCCCAGCGGCTGTCCGGGGCACAGGCAAGGTGGAAGAGCCGCCAAGGCGCGTGCCGGTGGGGGTCAGGGAGGCGGAGAAGGGCCGGGGATGGTGCCCATGGGGAGGGAGCCGGCCCGGGGACACTCACTGAGGATGGCCGCGTTGTTGGTTTCCTTCCGGAAGCGGAATTTCCTCAGCTTCTCCGTGAGCGCGGGGTCCACGTCGCACACGACCAGGGAGTCCGACTGCAGAGAGACCGGCCATGAGAGGGGGCAGGGGCTGGGGCAGCCTCCCTGCGGGACCCCCAACCCCAACCTGG
>NW_020712529.1:0-4092 GCF_002925995.2 Terrapene triunguis | reverse complement strand
TTGGCTGGTGTTGGGCTACAAATCTCTTTAGTACTGACTGCAGGGGGTGAAACGCTGTTATCCATGTTACCTTTATCGTATGAATAGAGGGCAGCTGAACTGTGCTGAGCCTGTCCTGATTGGAGGAGGTTGAAGTGTTCTCCTACTGGTTTTTGCAACAGAAAAGCTTCAAAAACAGCCTCCAACGAGAAACTGCTGAACTGGAATTAATTTGCAAACTAGATACCATTAACTTGGGCTTGAATAGAGACTGGGAGTGGCTGGGTCATTACACAAATTGAATCTATTTCCCCATGTTAAGTATCCTCAGACCTCTTGTCAACTGTCTGGAATGGGCCATCTTGATTATCACCACAAAAATTTTTTTCTCCTGCTGATAGCAGCCAGTCCCAGTCTCTATTCAAGCCCAAGTTAATGGTATCTAGTTTGCAAATTAATTCCAGTTCAGCTTGCGTGCCGCCTTCAGCACCTGTGCCATAGGTTGCCTACCCCGATCTAGATCATGATATAAAATCTTGGCTGGTAAATATGCCGGTGACACAAAGATTGGTGCGGTGATGAGTAATGAGGAAGACAAGAGACTGTCACAGTCGTCTGTATTGTCTGGTTAAATGGTCACAGTCCAACAAAACGTGATTTAATACAGCCAAATGCACGGCAGTGTATCTGGGAACCAAGAACACAGGTTATTTCTACCAGACATGAGACTTTGTCTTGCGAAGCAGCAACTCACAGAAGGACTTTGTATGGCCTCAACGTGAGCCGTGAGAGATGACATTGTCTCGGTGTCTAGGTTCTGACACATGGAAAAGAGCTGACACCAAGGGGCTTTTCAGGCTAGCAGACAAAGCCATAACAAGGTCCAATGGCTGGAAGTTAGAGCTGGAGAAATTCAACCTTGAAATAAGATGCCGTTTCCTAGCTGCGAGGGTGATTAACCACTAGAACAGCTCACCGTGGGAGGTGATGGTGTCTCCATGGCTTGGAGTCATTAAATCGAGGTCAGATCGCTTTCTAGAAGATCCGTTTTACTGCATCTTCGGGCAGCAGTGCTCTGGCCTGTGTGTGACGGACGTCAGGCTAGCTGAACATCATGGTCCCTTCTGGTCTGTGAATAAATTACTGGTTGGGCCTGTCCTCTGTGTGCCCGCACTGAATGTGATCAGGTCATGATCACTGGTCTCTAGACAACCACCAGCTTCCAGTCTAGTGATGAATTCAGCTGTATCCATCAGAATGAGGGCCAAAATAGCTACCCCATGTTGGGGGTAAGAACATAAGAATGGCCACACTGGGTCAGACCAAAGGTCCATCTAGCCCAGTATCCTGTCTACCGACAGTGGCCAATGCCAGGTGCCCCAGAGGGAATGAACAGAACAGGTAATCATCAAGTGATCCATCCCCTGTCGCCCATTCCCAGCTTCTGGCAAACAGAGGCTAGGGACACCATCCCTGCCCATCCTGGCTAATAGCCATTGATGGACCTATCCTCCATGAATTTATCTAGTTCTTTTTTGAACCCTGTTACATTCTTGGCCTTCACAACATCCTCTGGCAAAGAGTTCCACAGGTTGACTGTGCGTTGTGTGAAAAAATACTTCCTTTTGTTTGTTTTAAGCCTCTTGCCTATTAAACACCCCTTGTATTAGAATATTATCACTAATGTTTAGAAACTTAAATGAGGTTTTACTACTGGCTGCAGGAGACCTCCTGCACCACTCCCAGACTAAAGTCCCCCTGTGACGTTATTGGCATAATCTGGGACCATATAGAACATGATTGCAACCAAAGTCCTGTAGTGGCACCAAATCTTGTATAAAGGGGATCAAATGAGGTGTCTAAGACAAGGTTATGGTTTACTGGTTATGATTATGCTGTCTATATGTGTGTATCAATTGTGTAGTTGAAGTTATGAATATTGGCTCTATACTGTCTGTATTTCAAACTTATGCTATGCTTCTGGGAAACATCCCAGACAAGTTGGTGTTAGCTCTGCCTAGCCCGCTTGATGGCCCATTAAGGACCATCAGCTATACAATTGACCCATGGAGAGAAGGCAAATATGCCTTGTGACTCAGCAAAGTATGCAGGGACTGGCCCATGTGACTCTAGACTCTATTTTGCTGTAATTTTCCACAGTAAGAACAAAGAGGTGTTCTTACACCTGGAAAAGACTATATAAGGCTGATGCCTCATCTCCATTTGGTCTTCAATCCTGCTTCATACCTCTGGAGGGACTTTGCTACAAGATGAAGCTTTGAACAAAGGACTGAGGACCCATCCCAGCTGGGGATGTATTCCAGAGACTTGATTTGAACCTGCAGTTTATTCTATCTCTGCTGCAAGCCTGAACCAAGAACTTTGCCATTACTGTATGGAATTGATTCAATTTAACCAATTCTAGCTCTCATCTCTATCTTTTTCCTTTTATGAATAAACCTTTAGATTTTAGATTCTAAAGGATTGGCAACAGCGTGATTTGTGGATAAGATCTGATTTGTATATTGACCTGGGTCTGGGGCTTGGTCCTTTGGGATCAGGAGAACCTTTTTTCTTTTATTGGGGTATTGGTTTTCATAACCATTTGTCCCCATAACGAGGGGCACTGGTGGTGATACTGGGAAACTGGAGTGTCTAAGGAGATTGCTTGTGAGACTTGCGGTTAGCCAGTGGGGTGAGACCGAAGTCCTCCTAGTCTGGCTGGTTTGGTTTGCCTTAGAGGTGAAAAACCCCAGCCTTGGGCTGTAACTGCCCTGTTTAAGCAATTTGTCCTAAATTGGCACTCTCAGTTGGGTCCCGCCAGAACAGCATCGTTACACCCCCATAACACAGTTTGTCTTCCCATGTCACAGTCAAGTGGTTAGTGAGTATCTGTGACACTCTGTGTCTCAGGGGAACACCCTGCACCTTCATGTTCATCCTTATAAAATGATTGTGCGGTATCCAATGCAAAGGTTGTCATGTTGGGTGTCTTCGGAAGGCTCATGATGCACTGAGCAGTGTTGTTACAGTGATGTCACAGGTTGTAATTTCATGTCTATAGTTATGAGGCTGAAAATGTGTTCTCATGGCTTAAAACAAGCCCAGGCAAAACTCTCCAGGAGCAGAGGGGCATTTCACACCTCATCAGGGCATGTATGGGACAAACCCAGCCCAGCCTCACAGGAACAAAGGGCGCTGGCCTAGGCAGCAACAAAGGATCTGTTAGACTCTCCAGTGAGTCACCCCCCTTCCTTTGGTCCGTTAGGGACTGCAATGAGGTAATGCTCACCTGACGCTGAAGTGGGGGGGGGCAAAGCCAAGAGGGAAGAAAGAACATGATAAAAAAGAGAGACGTTTGCTATCCAGACTCTCTCTTCCACCTCCATCTACAGACATCACACCAAGCGACTGAAGCGCTGATCAAAGGGGAGAGCTTGGCTGAAGGGCAACCAGCCAGCCTGTGGTGAGAAGCATCTAAGTTTGTAAGGGCATTGAAAGTGTTAAGATCAGCTTAGAATGCGTTTTGCTTTTATTTCATTTGACCAAATCTGACTTGTTGTGCTTTGACTTATAATCACTTAAAATCTGTCTTTGTAGTTAATAAATGTGTTTGTTTGTTCTACCTGAAGCAGTGCGTTTGGTTTGAAGCACATCCGAGACTCCCCTTGGGATAACAAGCCTGGTGCATATCAATTTCTTTGTTACATTGATGAACTCATATAACCTTGCAGCGTCCAACAAGCATAACTGGACACTGCAAGACGGAGGTTCCTAGGGTTGTGTCTGGGACTGGAGATATTGGCTAGTGTCGTTCGGTTGCACAATCCAAGGAGCAGCTGACATGCCAGAAGCTGTGCGTGAACAGCCCTGGAGTGGGGTTCTCACAGCAGAGCAGGGTCAGGCTGGCTCCCAGAGTCAGGGATTGGAGTCACCTAGCAGATCACTGGTCCAGATAACACCAGGGAAACGTCACAGTATCCCATTCTGTTCTCTGGTTTGATTTGGTGTCTGTAACAGACCCACCAGTACACCAGCTGGGCTTTGTTAGCACATTCAACCATAGGCATGATCCTGCACTTCTGAGTTAGCAATACCTCTAAAACAGGTGAT
>NW_020712528.1:0-4033 GCF_002925995.2 Terrapene triunguis | reverse complement strand
GTTTCTGCCCAGCCTGGTTCAGCAAGGCAGTTGCCCCGCTAAGAGCTGACAGTCACTGAGAGCTGGGGGAACCTCCAGAGACCGACCCGCAGAGGTCACAGCAGAGAGGCAGGTGGCAGCGGCAGACGACACTGTGCAGTGGAGCAGCGAGTGGCTGGCAGAGCAGTGAGCGGATTGGCCTGCGGAACAGCAGCTGGCAGGGCGGCCGGCAGGGCAAGTGCTCAGAGGCCGGAGCAAGCCAGGTGCCCAGGGCCAGCTCCAGGGTTTTGGCCGCCCCAGGCAGTCAAAAAAAAAAAAAAAGCCGCGATCGCGATCTGCGGCGGCAATTCGGCGGAAGGTCCTTCACTCCGAGCGGGAGACTGTCCACTGAATTGCCACCGAATAGCTGGACGTGTCGCCCCTCTCCGGAGTGGCCGCCCCAAGCACCTGCTTGCCAAGCTGGTGCCTGGAGCCGGCCCTGCAGGTGCCTTCTTCCCTGCGTGGGAGAGAAACTCACCCAGCTGCGCCTCTGACCCCTGGGTCCTCACTGACCCAGGACAACCCCTGTGAGTGGGGAGCGGTGAGGGAGCAGAGGGGGGCACAGAAAAGGAACGGTCGGTTGTAGAACAGAAGAACACGAGGCGGAAGCTCTGCCCCACGCACTCTGGGTGGGCGTCCTGCTCACAGTTTGTTTATGAATCCTGCTTGTGGCATTTTCCCTAATTAATGCAGGGTGACTTCCCTCCTTTCTTTACAAGTTTCTTTCTACACTCAGACTCTGTGCTTGTGAGAGGGGAAGTTTGGCCTCTCAGAGGCGCCAGGGGTGGGGTGTGATTGTCCCGGGTCACTGGGTGGGGGCTGGAGCCGGCTCTGTGTTGGATCGATGGAAAAGATCCCCCAGATACTGAACCCGGCCCTGGTTGCTGCTGGCTCCACCTGGCAGGAGGGTTACACATGGAACTAACAGGGCACATGTTAGATGGATTAAAACTGGCTCACTAGGAGGTTGTGAAATGTCTTTGCTCACAATGAGCGGGGCCATTTCTAGCGGGGTCGCCCAAAGAGCCGTTCCTGGTCCAACACTTCAATGTTCTCAACAATCTAGATCATGATATAAAATCTTGGCTGGTAAATATGCAGGTGACACAAAGATTGGTGCGGTGGTGAGTAATGAGGAAGACAGGAGACTGTCACAGTCGTCCGTATTGTCTGGTTAAATGGTCACAGTCCAACAAAACGTGATTTAATACACAGCAGTGCTTCTGGGAACCAAGAACACAGGTTATTTCTACAGGACATGAGCATAGGCGCCGACTTCTGCTCCCGCCGGTGGGTGCTCGACCCCCCTCTGCCAACAGCCCTGCCCCTATTTTCTTTAGCTCTTGGTGAGATCACGAGACATACAGGAACCCTGCTGCAAGAGCAGATCCAATCCACTATTGTTCTAACCAAGATTTACCTTGACTTTGTAAAGAGATTCAATCATGTTATGGACCAGGACTTTGATAAACCATTTCTGTTATACACTGATACAGCCGCTAACCCAGTACAAGCTGTAGTGAGATAGAACCCAGGATGGGGAGGTCTTGGGATGCAGTCAGCGATGTCTGTGTCATCCCTTCCTGCATCAATTTTGCGTTGGGGGTGTGACGTTATGAGTGTAATATAATATCTCATTGGAAGGTGACAGGGCCAGAAAGAGTTAATTAACTCCCAGACTGACCTGACCCATGGCCCAACTTTAGAGACTGGTTAGGAAGTTCTGTAAATGAATAGAGCTTTGAAATGCAAGTCTGTATTGTTAGCGGTAGAAGGGTAGGTGTTTGCCCAGGTCTTGTGATATAAGCAAACAAGTCTTGTCTATTGATATAGCTTTGATTCAAAGATCAAAAAAGGAATATTAACATTTAGGAAGACACTTGAGTGAAATAGTATTATTGTCTCTATGTCTCTTTGAAGGTTGTGGTAACCTGTATCTGAACTGTTTAATGGATAAATTACCCTGTGCTCATTGCCAGGATGTTTGCGAGAAGGAGAATTAAGCCTATTGTTTTCTCAGGCCAAAAGGCTGCTGGAAATGTATAAGAACCCTGGGACACGATCCTACTTCATCTCAGATCTGCTTTGGGTTTCAAGAGGGGGAAACCTTAAGCCATAAGGATTGAGATCCCCAGTCACTGACTGGAATCACCCTGAATATGGACATTGGACTATAACCTATGGATTATTTCTAAAAGGACTTTTGGCAACTACAAACTTATCTCTGCTATGCATCTGAACCTCAATAATTGAATTCAAGTCTGTCTGTATATTGAGCTTTCAACCAACACTCTCTCTCTTTTCTCTTTTAATAAATTTTAGTTTAGTTAATAAGAATTGGCTACAAGCGTGTATTCTGGGTAAGATCTAAGTTATAATTGGACCTGGGTATGTGGCTGATCCTTTGGGGTTGGAAGAACCTTTTCTTTTATATGATGAGATAAGATTTTCAGTAATCATCATATCTGACAAATGTGTCTGGACGGAGGCCTGAGGCTGGGCACTTTAAGGGAACTGCGTTGTTTGAACTTCTGAGTAACCAGTGAGGTACTACAGAAGCTGTTTTGTGCTGGTTGGTAAATCTAAGTATTGGAAGATCCACTAGCGTTTGGGGTTTGTCTGCCCCGTTTCTGTTTGCAGTTCACCCTAATTGAGTGACCTCAGCTGGCTCCCACGGGCAGCATCGTCACACCTCGTGTTGGGGGTAAGAACGTAAGAACTGCCGTACTGGGTCAGACCAAAGGTCCGTCTAGCCCAGGATCCTGTCTTCTGACAGTGGCTAATGCCAGGTGCCCCAGAGGGATGAACAGAACAGGGAATCATCAAGTGATCCAACCCCTGTCGCCCATTCCCAGCTTCTGGCAAACAGAGGCTACGGACACCATCACTGCCCATCCTGGCTAATAGCCATTGATGGACCTATCCTCCATGAACTTATCTAGTTCTTTTTTGAATCCTGTTATAGACTTGGCCTTCACAACATCCTCTGGCAAAGAGTTCCACAGGTTAACTGTGTCTTGTGTGAAAAAATACTCAAGGAGTCTGGTGGCACCTTAAAGACTAACAGATTTATTTTGTTTTATTTTGTTCCTTTTGTTTGTATTAAACCTGCTGCTTATTAAACACCCCGTGTGTTAGAATATTATCACTAATGTTTAGAAACTTAAATGAGGTTTTACTACTGGCTGCTGGAGACCTCCTGCACCACTCCCAGACTGAAGTCCCCCATAACACAGTTTTTCTTTCCACGTCACAGACAAGTGGTTAGTGAGTATCCCATTCTGTTCTCTGGTTTGATTTGGTGTCTGTAACAGACCCACCAGTACACCAGATGGGCTTTGGTAGCATGTTCATCCATACGCATGTGTGACGAAGTGGGACTGTTCTTAATGTTTCCTCCGAATACTGTGTGGGTGCCTCAGTTTCCCCTATGCATGTCTTAAGTCTCCAGTGTGCATACATGGCTGACACTCTGTATCCTAGCAACAAATGGCTAGGGCCCTTCCCCCTTGCAAGGGGATAGCTAAAGGTGAACATAGAGATCAGGTGACCTCCTGGCCCGGGAAAAAGACAAAGGCCAGAAAGGAGGGGCTGGAGGGGGTTTTCAGTTTGGAGCTGGCTGGGGACGGGAAGTGAGGGCAGACGTGGGTGTCTGGCTCTCTGGGCCCCAGAATGGACCTGGCTGAGGGATCTCGTTCTCTGTACCTACAAGCTCTGTTTTAGACCGTGTTCCTGTTATCTAATAAACCTCTGTTTTACTGGCTGGCTGAGAGTCACGTCTGACTATGAAGTGGGGGTGTGTGCAGGACCTCTGGGTTCCCCAGGATCCCGCCTGGGCGGACTCGCTGTGGGAAGCGCACGGAGGGGCATATGCTGAATGCTCCAAGGTCAGACCCAGGAGGTGAAGCCGTGTGAGCTTCTTGCCCTGAAGACAGTCTGCTCCGAGGGAGAGGAGGTGCCCCAAAGTCCTGACTGGCTTTGTGGGGAGCAGTTCCAGAGCATCACCCGGGGACTC
>NW_020712527.1:0-1872 GCF_002925995.2 Terrapene triunguis | reverse complement strand
GACTCTGACCCCGACTCCAGCCTGGTACCTGCGACCTCCGGTCTCTGACCCCGACTCTTGCTCACTGAACCTGGCTCTTGGAATTCCTCCGACTCCTGCTCAGCGACTGCTGTCCCTGACATGCAGACATCAGCTCAGATGGGACTGCTGGGGTTGCCAATTTTGGTTGGACGTATTCCTGGAGGTTTCCCCACATGACATCATCATTAATTAAAGATTAAGCTTTAGTTCCTGGAGACTGCAGGACAATCCTGGAGGGTTGGCAACCCTGGTGGCCGCTAGGCCAGACTGCCTATGCCTGGGTCCCTTACCTCAATCTTGTTTGAACACTTAGTTCCAGTGTATCCTTCTGCACCGCTGATGATCAATGCCCCAGGCCAGGAGGCAGGAGACAGGGGGGTCACCGCCTGGCCCTGCAGCTGGGCAGTGTTTTCATGCCATGGAGTGTGTGATAGGTCTCAGGAGCACACTGCATGACCTGTGCAGTAGAATAGCCCTTTGTGTGCAGTGAAAGTATGTGCTGTCTTCTTCGGGGAATCGCCTTGGGTTCATTGTGTAGGGGCCAACAAGCTGTCTCCTGAATGCTGGGCTGTGTTGGACACGTGCCATGAGGGGCCGTTGCTGTGGGCTGATTTAATACCCTGTTTTCAAAGGCCTGGCTCTGCTGTTTCACAGCTGCAAAGCTGATTCCCCCACCCCGTGCCCCCAGTTGACTCTCTGGGACAGAAGGGGGAACTTCCTTGCACTGCTCAGCCACTGCGTGCTCAGGGCGCGCTCTGCAGACAAGTCAGCTCTAGCGCGAGTGGGCACCGCCCTCCTTCCGTGGCCGGCAGGCCCACCTACACCAGTGCTGAAGTTGGACACGGGGGTCCCATCTGTATTTGGAATATTGAGCTGAGTGTCACATGTAAACAGGACTCCCAGCCACTGGCAATCCAGAGGAGATAGATGCAGCCACTTCCTCGTGAGACCCAGCTCGGCAGGGAATGGAGCAGCAGCTACGGTACAGCCTCTTCCAGGGCAATCCGGGCCTGCTTGAGCTGGGCACTTCCCCGGGCGAGACGGGCCCTGCCCCCAGAACTCAGACAAAGGGACGACTGGTTCCCGGGGCACAGATGGTATCGCAGGTGGTGGGAGTTAGAGGCTGGATTCTCAAAGTTGCTCAGCCTGTTGGTGTCACAGTTCAGGGCAACTGCACTTCCCCCTCCATGGTCCAGCAAGGCCCCCACGCGACACTCCAGACTCAGCGGGCACCTCTCTTGGGCAGAGACCTGCCGCTCGCCCTCGACCACAGCTCCCCGCCTACACTGAGTTTCCCAGCAGGCCAGATGGTCTCAGCTGGCTGCTTTGCCGTCCCCTCAGAGGCTATAAACAGTCTAATTGCCATAGCTGCTTAGAAAGACTGTCAAAAGAACAGGAGGACTTGTGGCACCTTAGAGATTAACACATTTATTTGAGCATAAGCTTTCGTGGGCTACAGCCCACTTCATCGGATGCATGTAGTGGAAAATATAGCAGGAAGATATATATACACAGAGGACATGAAAAAATGGGTGTTGCTGTACCAACGCTAACGAGAGTAATCAGTTAAGTGGGCTATTATCAGCAGGAGAAAAAAACCTTCGGTAGTGATAATCAGGATGGCCCATTTCCAACAGTTGACAAGAAGGTGTGAGTAACAGTAGGGGGGGAAATTAGCATGGGGAAATAGGTTTTACTTTGTGTAATGACCCATCCACTCCCCGTGTTTATTCAAGCCTAATTTAATGGTGTCCAGTTTGCAAATTAATTCCAGTTCTGAATGCCTGGCCCAGCTGTGGGTGCTTGTTGTCCCACAAACTTACACAGGATCGTTTTAGGGGTCAAGACAAA
>NW_020712526.1:0-1549 GCF_002925995.2 Terrapene triunguis | reverse complement strand
ATGGTACAGGATAACTAAAAACAATTTCATTCACATTGGTTCTACATGCTCAGCCCATGAGTATCTGGCCCCGAGGGCCCTGCCCGACATCGGAGTCTGGCAGAGCTGGCACTGGGCCACCGCCAGTGTCCTTCCCACAGGCCTATCTTCCCTCTGGCAAAGAGGACACAGTGACAGTCTGTGTCTGTGTCCCCTCTAGCCCCCCCCCTCAGCGGAGTCCCCCCTGGCATTGCCTGGGCTGGGCACGGGGATCCTGGCTGACAGCGTGAGGGCTGGTGCTCTCATAGGAACTCTTGGGCAGCAATTGGTGAATCGCTCCCAGCGGCAGCAGCTGTTCCCAGCCACGCCTTCTCTCCAAAGCGCTCCCTCCTGACCGCTCCTTGGCTTCCTGCTCGCTCTGCTGGGCCGTCCCTTAGCCAAACGCTCTCGGGATTTCCTGGGAAGAGACCCGTGTTAATGGGGTGTCTGGGAAGCCAGCCACCATAGGTGCCAACTCTGTGGGTGCTCAGAAAAAAAATAGTGGGTGCTCAGCACTCACCAGTCCCAGCTGATCGGGGAGGGGATTGGAGGAGGGCAGAGAGCGGTGGGCGGGCAGGGGCATTGTGGAGGGGGCGGAGCCAGGGCAGGAAGAGGCGGAGCCAGGGCGAGGCCTTGGGGTGGAGCGGGGTTGCTCTTGGTGAATGAAATCTGACATCAGCTGGAAGATCCGTCACGGCCACTCGAGCCCTGGGCCTCTTTGCGCCTCTCCCAGCGGTGACATGAGCAGGGCCAGGACAGGGCAAACCCGCCTCACGACCAGTGTGCTAACTAGCCCGTCACTCCGCAAGCGCGTTGGGGAGAGAAGGGTCACCTGCTTCCTGGCTGCCGACTCCCTGGCAGGGATGAGCCATTGTTGGGGTTGGGGCGATCATATGGCTGGAGACGCTATGGGACTCAGAGAGGATCAAAGATGGGGCCTGTGCCCCTCCCGAGGGCCAGCCCTGCTGCCGCCTCTTTGCTTTTTGAGAGCGGTTAGGTCAGAGGGGCCTCCCCCAGGAGATGGGCTGGCGTCTCATCCGTCACCCAGCTGCCAGCTATGCCCAGGGAATGCCAAGGAGGGCTGGTGATGGGCAGCAAGAGGCGCTCAGCAGCAGGGGTGAAACCCCCGCTCCAGCCTGGCAGGGGATCCTGCGGCAGGTGCGTAACAATCTGTGGGGGTCACGCTGGGAGGGGCTGCCTGGTGTGCCTGCCACACAGGCCCCTGCCATGTGGGGTGCTGGAGCGGCTCCCTGACCCCCCCCCACAGGACCCCACCCTGCCTCTAGGGGACTCCCCGCTGGGCTCAGCAGCTCTAGCTCCCTCCTGCTCTGGGGGTGGAGGAGTCTGGGTCCACTCCCAAATACACCTACTGTGGGAGCATGTGCAGTGCCCCCAGGGGCCTCTGTGCAGAGAGGAAACCCTCAGCACCAGAGGATTTGGGGGCTGCCCACTGCCTAGCTGGGCCCAGGGGGCTCTGCTAGCAGGGGGGGTCTGTATCCAGCTTCCCAAGCTGCTGCTGGGACCCAGAGGC
>NW_020712525.1:0-1995 GCF_002925995.2 Terrapene triunguis | reverse complement strand
ATGGTACAGGATAACTAAAAACAATTTCATTCACATTGGTTCTACATTGTCCCCCTTTTGACCCTTCAATCCAGGGGTATTGAATGGGTCACACTTTATGTAATTGTTTTAAGGCAGAACCAACATAACAGTTAGGATTACTAATAGGACAATGATGGGATGAAAAATTATATTTAGAACTGCTGACCAGGTGGGCTGCTTCTACAACACCTTGCCCCTTTATTTATGATTATTACAGCAGTTGTTATTGTAGGGCACAGGTGATCTGTTGCAAACAAACCAAACAATTATAAAACCATTACCATTACAATAATTGGGTACATTGACAAACAAGATGAGGCCCAAGTTTGATGCAGCAATAGCCATCAAACAATAAAAGTCACTGAGGTCAGGACCTTTTTAAGCACACACAACAAATAAGATTTTGTAGGAGTACCACAGTTGTTATGCAAGGTTAAGCTGATTTGGACTTAAACTAACATTTAGTTGCCAAAATGTTGCAGAATTTCCTATCTTTAACAGTTGTTCTCAAGAGGTTTCTGGGGACCTGAAAGATGGGGCCCTACAATCATGGGCCAAGGTTTTACAGGTTATGGGGGCCCAAGAACTACCCTTTAGGGCTTGGGGAAGTAGAACCAGAGTGCATAGAGAAAAGTGTGGAATTAACAATACAAGCAAATGTAACTAACAATACAAATGTATTAAT
Organism: Terrapene triunguis; assembly: GCF_002925995.2. Taxonomy (NCBI): domain Eukaryota; kingdom Metazoa; phylum Chordata; order Testudines; family Emydidae; genus Terrapene; species Terrapene triunguis. The sequence continues at coordinate 1,289 of NW_020712525.1, read as the reverse complement.
AACAAAAATTAACAACAAAATGACTATTAGAGAACCTAACAAAAAATAAACCTGATGCTCTGGGGACCAAAGTCCTTTGGACACAAGTGGTGATTGATAAATTGGATGGACATGGGGGAAGTAGAGAGAGGAAAAGACATTTGCCCTGTTTAGTGTAGTATCCCCTCTTTTTCTGGACCCAATGCTAGCACAGGACACCACTAGAGACAGACACAGAACATGCAACACAGAACACTGAACACAGACTTTGTTATGACACTATAACCATGGTATTTTATAACTCTTCAGCTGGTACCAGCTCTCCTGATGTTCTGGTTTAGAGCCTGCAAGATAAAAGCTTGGAAACAAATTAGCACAGTGCTTCCACCATGGCAGAACCTGCTTAGTTTCTGCCACAGTGTGTTTGGTACTTGGGGCTGCGCAAATGCTAATTAAATTGTGCATTTTTTTGTGAGTGTAAATTTTTCTTTCTCATAGTAAAAGGGCATTAACACTTTATTTAGAAAAAAAAATTTCTGTTTTAAAATCTTTAGCCATTTTGCCATAGCCTGGAGATCTGAGGCAGAAGCAGGCACTGTTGTTAACTGTTTCAATGGCATTTTGGCCCTGGAAGGAGGAATTTACCCAAATATCCCAAATATCCCCCTTCCCAATCTCCAGAGGGGTCCCAAAGGTCTGCCCCCTTCTGGGGTCTCAAATGTTTCTTCTTCTGATGTTACTGCTGCTGTAAGATTTGAGAGTGCTGTTTTAACTCTCTGTACCTAACCTGTTTTTCAGTTTCTTTATCTTTTGCTTGCCTGGGCCTGATCCTGCTTTTTTCAATAAACAGGTCCTTTCCATGGGTACAAGCTTTTTCCACTCCCAATTTAGCAAGGAGGGTGGGCTTTTTAACTAGCCCCCACCCTTCCTGGTCCCGTTCCTTAAACATTTTCTTTAAAATTGTGAAATTACCACAATATTACTTACAAAAAAACAAAACAAACAAACAAACATAAACCACACTACACTGCCCAAACTCCTATATCCTTCAGAGTTTGATTTAACAGAACAAGATCTGTATCTTATGTTTTTAACCCACTCTGGGCCAGAGGGAGAGACGCTAAGCCTCCCTCTGTATTACTCGGTCTGCTACCACCGAGGGTTCATACACCAATTATACAAATCCTTCCCCGGATCAGAGTGAGAAACATTAAGTTCTCCTCTTTAGCTCAGACTTGCTACGGCTGAGGGTGTATGTACCTCTATAACACAATTTAAACCTAAACTCCTATATCCTTCAGAGTTTGGTT
>NW_020712524.1:0-3550 GCF_002925995.2 Terrapene triunguis | reverse complement strand
CAGCCTGGTACCTGCGACCTCCGGTCTCTGACTCGGACCCCGACTCCAGCCTGGTATCTGCGACCTCTGACTCTGACCCCGATTCCAGCCTGGTATCTGTGACCTCCGGTCTCTGACTCTGAGCCCAACTCCAGCCTGGTACCTGCGACCTCCGGTCTCTGACTCTGACCCTGACTCCAGCCTGGTACCTGCGACCTCTGGTCTCTGACCCTGACTCCAGCCTGGTACCTGCGACCTCCGGTCTCTGACTCGGACCCCGACTCCAGCCTGGTATCTGTGACCTCCGGTCTCTGACCCCGACTCTTGCTCACTGAACCTGGCTCTTGGAATTCCTCCGACTCCTACTCAGCGACTGCTGTCCCTGACGTGCAGACATCAGCTCAGATGGGACTGCTGGGGTTGCCAATTTTGGTTGGACGTTTTCCTGGAGGTTTCCCCACATGACATCATCATTAATTAAAGATTAAGCTTTAGTTCCTGGAGACTGCAGGACAATCCTGGAGGGTTGGCAACCCTGGTGGCCGCTAGGCCAGACTGCCTATGCCTGGGTCCCTTACCTCAATCTTGTTTGAACACTTAGTTCCAGTGTATCCTTCTGCACCGCTGATGATCAGTGCCCCAGGCCAGGAGGCAGGAGACAGGGGGGTCACCGCCTGGCCCTGCAGCTGGGCAGTGTTTTCATGCCATGGAGTGTGTGATAGGTCTCAGGAGCACACTGCATGACCTGTGCAGTAGAATAGCCCTTTGTGTGCAGTGAAAGTATGTGCTGTCTTCTTCGGGGAATCGCCTTGGGTTCATTGTGTAGGGGCCAACAAGCTGTCTCCTGAATGCTGGGCTGTGTTGGACACGTGCCATGAGGGGCCGTTGCTGTGGGCTGATTTAATACCCTATTTTCAAAGGCCTGGCTCTGCTGTTTCACAGCTGCAAAGCTGATTCCCCCACCCCACCCCCTGCCCTAGTTGACTCTCTGGGACAGAAGGGGGAACTTCCTTGCACTGCTCAGCCACTGCGTGCTCAGGGCGCGCTCTGCAGACAAGTCAGCTCTAGCGCGAGTGGGCACCGCCCTCCTTCCGTGGCCGGCAGGCCCACCTACACCAGTGCTGAAGTTGGACACGGGGGTCCCATCTGTATTTGGAATATCGAGCTGAGTGTCGCATGTAAACAGGACTCCCAGCCACTGGCAATCCAGAGGAGATAGATGCAGCCACTTCCTCGTGAGACCCAGCTCGGCAGGGAATGGAGCAGCAGCTACGGTACAGCCTCTTCCAGGGCGATCCGGGCCTGCTTGAGCTGGGCACTTCCCCGGGCGAGACGGGCCCTGCCCCCAGAACTCAGACAAAGGGACGACTGGTTCCCGGGGCACAGATGGTATCGCAGGTGGTGGGAGTTAGAGGCTGGATTCTCAAAGTTGCTCAGCCTGTTGGTGTCACAGTTCAGGGCAACTGCACTTCCCCCTCCATGGTCCAGCAAGGCCCCCACGCGACACTCCAGACTCAGCGGGCACCTCTCTTGGGCAGAGACCTGCCGCTCGCCCTCGACCACAGCTCCCTGCCTACACTGAGTTTCCCAGCAGGCCAGATGGTCTCAGCTGGCTGCTTTGCCTTCCCCTCAGAGGCTATAAACAGTCTAATTGCCATAGCTGCTTAGAAAGACTGTCAAAAGAACAGGAGTACTTGTGGCACCTTAGAGACTAACACATTTATTTGAGCATAAGCTTTCGTGGGCTACAGCCCACTTCATCGGATGCATGTAGTGGAAAATATAGCAGGAAGATATATATACACAGAGGACATGAAAAAAAGGGTGTTGCTGTACCAACTCTAACGAGAGTAATCAGTTAAGTGGGCTATTATCAGCAGGAGAAAAAAACCTTCTGTGGTGATAATCAGGATGGCCCATTTCCAACAGTTGACAAGAAGGTGTGAGTAACAGTAGGGGGGGGAAATTAGCATGGGGAAATAGGTTTTACTTTGTGTAATGACCCATCCACTCCCCATGTTTATTCAAGCCTAATTTAATGGTGTCCAGTTTGCAAATGAATTCCACTTCTGAATGCCTGGCCCAGCTGTGGGTGCTCAGCCCATGAGTATCTGGCCCCGAGGGCCCTGCCCGACATCGGAGTCTGGCAGAGCTGGCACTGGGCCACCGCCAGTGTCCTTCCCACAGGCCCATCTTCCCTCTGGCAAAGAGGACACAGTGACAGTCTGTGTCTGTGTCCCCTCTAGCCCCCCCCTCAGCGGAGTCTCCCCTGGCATTGCCTGGGCTGGGCACAGGGATCCTGGCTGACAGCGTGAGGGCTGGTGCTCTCATAGGAACTCTTGGGCAACAATTGGTGAATCGCTCGCAGCGGCAGCAGCTGTTCCCAGCCACGCCTTCTCTCCAAAGCGCTCCCTCCTGACCGCTCCTTGGCTTCCTGCTCGCTCTGCTGGGCCCTCCCTTAGCCAAACGCTCTCGGGATTTCCTGGGAAGAGACCCGTGTTAATGGGGTGTCTGGGAAGCCAGCCACCATAGGTGCCAACTCTGTGGGTGCTCAGCACTCACCAGTCCCAGCCGATCGGGGAGGGGATTGGAGGAGGGCAGAGAGCGGTGGGCGGGCAGGGGCATTGTGGAGGGGGCGGAGCCAGGGCAGGAAGAGGCGGAGCGAGGGCGGGGCCTTGGGGTGGAGCGGGGTTGCTCTTGGTGAATGAAATCTGACATCAGCTGGAAGATCCGTCACGGCCACTCGAGCCCTGGGCCTCTTTGCGCCTCTCCCAGCGGTGACATGAGCAGGGCCAGGACAGGGCAAACCCGCCTCACGACCAGTGTGCTAACTAGCCCGTCACTCCGCAAGCACGTTGAGGAGAGAAGGGTCACCTGCTTCCTGGCTGCCGGCTCCCTGGCAGGGATGAGCCATTGCTGGGGTTGGGGCCAGCGTATGGCTGGGGACGCTATGGGACTCAGAGAGGATCAAAGATGGGGCCTGTGCCCCTCCCGAGGGCCAGCCCTGCTGCCGCCTCTTTGCTCTTTGAGAGGGGTCAGGTCAGAGGGGCCTCCCCCAGGAGATGGGCTGGCGTCTCATCCGTCACCCAGCTGCCAGCTATGCCCAGGGAATGCCAAGGAGGGCTGGTGATGGGCAGCAAGAGGCGCTCAGCAGCAGGGGCGAGACCCCCGCTCCAGCCTGGCAGGGGATCCTGCGGCAGGTGCGTAACAATCTGTGGGGGTCACGCTGGAAGGGGCTGCCTGGTGTGCCCGCCACACAGGCCCCTGCTGTGTGGGGTGCTGGAGCGGCTCCCTGACCCCCCCCACAGGACCCCACCCTGCCTCTAGGGGACTCCCCACTGGGCTCAGCAGCTCTAGCTCCCTCCTGCTCTGGGGGTGGAGGAGTCTGGGTCTGCTCCCAAATACACCTACTGTGGGAGCATGTGCAGTGCCCCCAGGGGCCTCTGTGCAGAGAGGAAACCCTCAGCACCAGAGGATTTGGGGGCTGCCCACTGCCTAACTGGGCCCAGGGAGCTCTGCTGGCAGGGGGGTCTGTATCCAGCTTCCCAAGCTGCTGCTGGGACCCAGAGGC
>NW_020712523.1:0-6057 GCF_002925995.2 Terrapene triunguis | reverse complement strand
AAAAGCCAAACAGGAGGCCCATGAAAGAGAAGAAAAAGCCAAACAGGAGGCCCATAAAAGAGAGATGGAGCTGAAAGAAAAAGAGATGGAACTGGAAGCAGCAAGGACTAGGCAGGGTGCATCAGACCATCCTAACAACTCCTCTCCAGGTACCACTTCCCATCCCAGGAAATTCCCTACCTACAAGGCAGGCAATGATACTGAGGCCTTCTTAGAAAATTTTGAAAGGGCCTGCCTTGGATACAACATCCCTCCAACCCAGTACATGGTAGAGCTGAGGCCGCAGCTCAGTGGACCCTTAGCAGAGGTGGCGGCTGAAATGCCTAAGGAACACATGAACAGTTATGAACTTTTTAAAAACAAGGCCAGAATCAGAATGGGGCTAACACCTGAGCATGCCCGTCGGCGGTTCAGAGCCCTAAGGTGGAAACCCGATGTGTCATTTACCCGACATGCCTACCACATTGGGAAAAATTGGGATGCCTGGATATCAGGAGCAAATGTTAAATCTACAGAAGAGTTGCCCTTCTTATTGCAAATGGAGCAGTTTTTAGAGGGTGTTCCTGAGGAAATAGAAAGGTACATCCTAGATGGGAAGCCCAAAACTGTAACCGAGGCGGGGGAGATTGGAGCCAAATGGGTGGAGGTGACAGAAAAGAAAAAAGCTAGTAGCAGCTGGAGCGAATATCAGAAGGGGCAAGCCGAAACAAAACCTTACCACCGGGGACAACCCAAGGCCCCACCCACATCCCAAGGGAAACCCCAGGTGCCTTCTCACCCCACCACACCAGTCTCCATCAACCAACATTGCCCCGGTGATACCTTAGCAGGGCGATGTTTTAAATGTAATGAACTGGGGCATATAAAGGCTCACTGCCCCAAGAACCCAAACCGATTACAGTTCATTACACCCCAATCACACCAAAGATCCCCAGACCCAGATGCCTCTCTCATACCCTCGGAGCGAAGGGAAACCTTGAGAGTGGGCGGAAAGAAGGTTATCGCTTGGAGGGACACTGGGGCACAAGTGTCAACTATCCACCAATCCCTAGTGGACCCCAAACTCATCAACCCGGAGGCTACAGTGACAATTCAACCCTTCGTGTCACAGTCTGTAACCTTGCCTACAGCCCAGTTGCATGTCCAGTACAAGGGCTGGGCAGGAATGTGGACTTTTGCAGTCTATGACAATTATCCCATCCCCATGCTGCTGGGGGAAGACTTGGCCAACCATGTGAAGCTAGCCAAGAGGGTGGGAATAGTCACCCGCAGCCAGGCTAAGCAAGCTTCCACCCCCATCCCTGTTCCTGAGCCGTCCACCAGGGCCCCGTCTGTGTTACCGGAGACCCAAACCCAGGTGGTGGAACTGGATCCCCTGCCAACGACTGCAACAGCCGTAGTGGATCCAATCCCAGAGACCCAGTCAAAGCCAGTCCCAGAACCGGAACTGGCAACGCAACCAGCACCAGAACCATTGCCAGCACTGAGTCCAGCGCTTGCAAACCCGTCTACAACTCCAGTGCCAGAGGGCACCAGCGAGCCTGAACTGGCGGAAGCAGCAGATAACCCTACCCAAGAGGCTCAGCCAGAGCCTGAAATACCACATAGTGCACCAGCGGACAGCGGTTCACAGTCAATGGAAACAGCCCCAGCACCTGCATCGCTTCCAGAGGGACCAAGCCCCAGTCCACAGTCCAAGGAGGAACTGATGTCTCCAGCATCAAGGGAACAGTTCCAGGCCGAGCAGGAAGCAGATAACAGCCTTCAGAAAGCTTGGGTGGCGGCGCGGAGCACCCCACCGCCTCTCAGCTCTTCTAACCGATCCCGGTTTGTTGTAGAAAAAGAACTTTTATACAAGGAGACTCTTTCTGGTGGGCACCAGGAAGACTGGCATCCTCAAAGACAGTTGGTAGTTCCCACTAAGTATCGGGTAAAGCTCTTGAGCTTAGCCCATGATCATCCCAGTGGCCATTCTGGGGTGAACAGAACCAAAGACCGGTTGGGGAAGTCCTTCCACTGGGAGGGAATGGGCAAGGACGTTGCTAATTATGTCCGGTCTTGTGAGGTGTGCCAACGAGTGGGAAAGCCCCAAGACCAGGTTAAAGCCCCTCTCCAGCCACTACCCATAATTGAGGTCCCATTTCAGCGAGTAGCTGTGGATATTCTGGGTCCTTTCCCAAAGAAGACACCCAGAGGAAAGCAGTACTTACTGACTTTCATGGATTTTGCTACCCGATGGCCGGAAGCTGTACCCTTAAGCAACACCAAGGCTAAAAGTGTGTGCCAGGCATTAGCAGGCATTTTTGCCAGGGTAGGGTGGCCCTCCGACATCCTTACAGATTCGGGAACTAATTTCCTGGCTGGGAACATGAAAAACCTGTGGGAAGCTCATGGGGTGAATCACTTGGTTGCCACCCCTCATCACCATCAAACCAATGGTCTGGTGGAGAGGTTTAATGGAACTTTGGGGGCCATGATACGTAAATTCATAAATGAACACTCCAATGATTGGGACCTAGTGTTGCAGCAGTTGCTTTTTGCCTACAGGGCTGTACCACATCCCAGTTTAGGGTTTTCACCATTTGAACTTGTGTATGGCCGCGAGGTTAAGGGGCCATTACAGTTAGTGAAGCAGCAATGGGAGGGGTTTACGCCTTCTCCAGGAACTAACATTCTAGACTTTGTAAGCAACCTACAAAACACCCTCCGACACTCTTTAGCCCTTGCTAAAGAAAACCTAAAGGATGCTCAGGAAGAGCAAAAGGCCTGGTATGATAAACATTACAGAGAACGGTCCTTCAAAGTAGGAGACCAAGTCATTGTCTTAAAGGCGCTCCAGGCCCATAAAATGGAAGCGTCGTGGGAAGGACCATTCACGGTCCAGGAGCGCCTAGGAGCTGTTAACTATCTCATAGCCTCCCCCACCTCCAACATAAAGCCTAAGGTATACCATGTTAATTCTCTTAAGCCCTTTTATTTCAGAGGATTAAACATTTGCCAGTTTACAGCCCAGGAAACAGATGACGCGGAGTGGCCTGCAGGTGTCTACTACGAAGGAACAAGGAATGGTGGCGTGGAAGAGGTGAACCTCTCCACGACCCTGGGACGTCTGTAGCGACAGCAGATCAAGGAGCTGTGCACAAGCTTTGCACCAATTTTCTCAGCCACTCCAGGACGGACCGAACGGGCATACCACTCCATTGACACAGGTAATGCTCACCCAATTAGAACCCCACCCTACCGGGAGTCACCTCATGCCCAAACTGCTATACAAAGGGAGATCCAGGACATGCTACAGATGGGTATAATCCGCCCCTCTACCAGTGCATGGGCATCTCCAGTGGTTCTAGTTCCCAAACCAGATGGGGAAATACGCTTTTGCGTGGACTACCGTAAGCTAAATGCTGTAACTCGTCCTGACAACTATCCAATGCCACGCACAGATGAGCTATTGGAAAAATTGGGACATGCCCAATTCATCTCTACTTTAGACTTAACCAAAGGGTACTGGCAAGTACCACTAGATGAACCCGCTAAGGAAAGGTCCGCCTTCGTCACCCAGGCAGGGGTGTATGAATTCAATGTACTCCCTTTCGGGTTGCGAAATGCACCCGCCACCTTCCAAAGACTTGTAGATGGTCTCCTAGCGGGGTTGGGAGAATCTGCAGTTGCCTACCTCGATGATGTGGCCATTTTTTCTGATTCATGGACAGAACACCTGGAGCACCTGGAAAAAGTCTTCGAGCGCATCCGACAGGCAGGACTAACTGTTAAGGCTAAAAAGTGTCAAATAGGCCAAAACAGAGTGACGTACTTGGGGCACCAGGTGGGTCAAGGAACTATAAATTCCCTACAGGCCAAAGTGGATGCTATCCAAAAGTGGCCGGTTCCAAAGTCAAAGAAACAGGTCCAATCCTTCTTAGGCTTGGCCGGATATTATAGGCGATTTGTACCACACTACAGCCAAATCGCCGCCCCGCTGACGGACCTAACCAGAAAGAAACAGCCGAATGCAGTTCAGTGGACTGATAAGTGTCAAAAGGCCTTTAACCAGCTTAAGGCAACACTCATGTCTGACCCTGTGCTAAGGGCCCCAGACTTTGACAAACCGTTCCTAGTAACCACAGATGCGTCCGAGCGAGGCGTGGGACCAGTTTTAATGCAGGAAGGACCGGATCAAGAATTCCATCCTGTCGTGTTTCTCAGCAAAAAACTGTCTGAGAGGGAAAGTCACTGGTCAATCAGCGAAAAGGAATGCTACGCCCTTGTGTACGCGCTGGAAAAGCTACGCCCATATGTTTGGGGATGGCGTTTCCAACTACAAACAGACCATGCTGCGCTACAGTGGCTTCATACCGCCAAGGGAAATAACAAAAAACTTCTTCGGTGGAGTTTAGCTCTCCAAGATTTTGATTTTGAAATACAACACATTTCGGGAGCTTCTAACAAAGTGGCTGATGCACTCTCCCGGGAAAGTTTCCCAGAGTTAACTGGTTAACAATTGTTCTTGGAATGAAACATATTGTTAGTTTTTATATAATCAGTAGTATGTCTAAAGATACATGTGTCTTATTAACTCTGTTTTCTCCTAGAACTCCAGGAAGAAATCACAGCCAGTGTGGAACCGAACGTCCAACACTATCTGTGATTTGGGGGGCGTGTCATAACTATAAAGGGAAGGGTAACAGTTCTCTGTGTACAGAGACTCCAAATCCTTTTACCTGTAAAGGGTTAAGAGGCTCGGGTAACCTGGCTGACACCTGACCCGAAGAACCAATAAGGGGGCAAGATACTTTCAAATCTTGGGGGGGGGAAAGGCTTGTGTGTGTGCTCTTTGTTTGAAGGTGGTTCGCTCTTGGGACTGAGAGGGACCAGACATCAATCCAGGTTCTCCCCATCTTTCTAAACAAGTCTCTCCTATTTCAAACTAGTAAGTAAAAGACAGGCAAGGCGTCTTAGATTTACTTTGTTTTCTCAACTTGTAAATGTACCTTTTTACCAGAGTGTGTATCTTTGTTTGCTGTACTTTGAACCTAAGACAGAGGGGGGTCCTCTGAGCTCTTTAAGTTTGATTACCCTGTAAAGTATTTTCCATACTGATTTTACAGAGATGATTTTTACCTTTTTCTTTAATTAAAAGCCTTCTTTTTTAAGAACCAGATTGATTTCTCCTTGTTTTAAGATCCAAGGGGGTTTGGATCTGCATTCACCAGGAGTTGGTGAAAGGAGGGTGGGAGCAAGGAGGGGGGATGATTAATTTCTCCTTGTTTTAAGATCCAAGGGGGTTTGGATCTGTGTTCACCAGGGAATTGGTGAAAGGTTTCTCAAGGCTTCCCAGGGAGGGAATTCTTGTGATGGTGGCAGCGGACCAAAGCTAAGCTGGTAGATAAGCTTAGAAGTTTTCATGCAGGCCCCTACATTTGAACCCTAAAGTTCAAAGTGGGGATACAGCCTTGACATGTTGGCAGCGGTGGAGATTGTTTAAACCCAAAAGCCAGTAAGAGATTTTTTTTTCCTTCTAGCTGCTTGGAAAGCAGAGCTGAAGGTAGATGCATATCTTATCTCTCCTTGCCTGAAGGCAGAGGTGTTAAGTTTTTTTTAACGAGGTCCTTTGTTAAGAGAAGGGTTCAAAGGGAGCAAACTTTGACTGACTGGTAAAGATAATTTACAAGTTGAATTGTTTTTTTTTCTTTTTACATCCTCGGGAGTAGCTTGTTAGAAAGTCTCTGTTAACTCAGCAGCAGCCAGAGCTAAGTACATCCCAGTTTCAGTCAACTGCAGAGGGGTGTGACCCAGCACAAGAAAACCAGGAAAATGACTACCAAAGAAGAAAAAGCTAAAGAGGAGGCCCACAAGAGAGCTATGGAGCTGAAAGAAAAAGAGATACAGCTGAGAGACAGAGAAGAGAAAGCCAAAGAGGGGGCCCACAAGAGAGAGATGGAGCTGAGAGACAGAGAAGAGAAAGCCAAAGAGGAGGCCCACAAGAGAGAAATGGAGCTGGAAAAAGCCAAACAGGAGGCCCATGAAAGAGAAGAAAAAGCCAAACAGGAGGCCCAT
>NW_020712522.1:0-1023 GCF_002925995.2 Terrapene triunguis | reverse complement strand
CAGCTGGGGACGGGACCCAGGAGTCCTGACGCTCAGTGAGTGAGTCTAGGCCTCAGCTGGGGCCAGGCCTCAGCTGGAGGACGGTGTCCAGTTCTGGGCGCCGCGCTTTAGGAGAGACGTGGGCAAATTGGAGAGAGGCCAGAGGAGAGCAACCAAAAGGATCCAAGGTTCAGCAAACCTGCCCTAGGAGGAGAGGTTAAAAAACCTGGGCCTGTTTCGTCTTGAGAAAAAAGACTGAAGGGGGGATCTGAGAACAGTCGTCAGATACGTTAAGGGCTGTTCGAAAGAGGACGAGGATCGGCTGTTCTCCATGTCCGCTGACGGCAGGACAAGACCTAACGGGTTAATCCACAGCCAGGGAGATTGAAGTGAGATATTAGGAGAAACTTTCTAACTCTCCGGGGAGGGAAGCTCCGGAACAGGCTCCCAAGGGAGGTGGTGGGATCCCCGTCACTGGAGGTTTTTCAGAACTGGACGGACAAACCCCGGTTGGGGCTGGCCTAGGTTTACTCGGTCCGGCCTCAGCGCAGGGGACTGGATCTGACGACCTCCTGAGGTCCCTGCCAACCCGACATTTCTGATACTGACCGGGCCGGACTCTGCTTAGCCGGCAAAAGCCAACAAGCCTCACAGCCTGTGGCACCGCTGCCTGGAATTCGCTGCTGCCGTCCACGGAGCACAAGCAGCTGTGAATCGGGTTCCCTCCCCTCCGTGCCGCATGGGGCGAGGTGCTGACAGATGGCTCTCCCAGAGCTCCCCTGTGCAGAGCAATCACTCACCCAAGAGCACTGTGTTTAGCACGGATGCTTGCGGAGCATCCCCCGAAGCGGTTCGTGCGGAGCGTTAGCCCAGCTGTGCGTTTATTTCTGTTGGGCTCGGCAAAATGGGACAGGAGCCTTCTTATCCAGTCTGTCTACATTAGGGCTACTGGATTACGGTAGCACCCACAGGCTGCATCTGAGATCGGGGCCCCGTCGGGCCGGGCGCTGCCCAGACACACAGCGACCGAGATTGGGGCCCCGT
>NW_020712521.1:0-1078 GCF_002925995.2 Terrapene triunguis | reverse complement strand
CAGCTGGGGACGGGACCCAGGAGTCCTGACGCTCAGTGAGTGAGTCTGGGCCTCAGCTGGGGCCAGGCCTCAGCTGGAGGACGGTGTCCAGTTCTGGGCGCCGCGCTTTAGGAGAGACGTGGGCAAATTGGAGAGAGGCCAGAGGAGAGCAACCAAAAGGATCCAAGGGTCAGCAAACCTGCCCTAGGAGGAGAGGTTAAAAAACCTGGGCCTGTTTAGTCTGGAGAAAAAGGACTGAAGGGGGGATCTGAGAACAGTCGTCAGATATGTTAAGGGCTGTTCGAAAGAGGACGAGGATCAGCTGTTCTCCATGTCCGCTGACGGCAGGACAAGACCTAACGGGTTAATCCACAGCCAGGGAGATTGAAGTGAGATATTAGGAGAAACTTTCTAACTCTCCGGGGAGGGAAGCTCCGGAACAGGCTCCCAAGGGAGGTGGTGGGATCCCCGTCACTGGAGGTTTTTCAGTACTGGACGGACAAACCCCGGTTGGGGCTGGCCTAGGTTTACTCGGTCCGGCCTCAGCGCAGGGGACTGGATCTGACGACCTCCTGAGGTCCCTGCCAACCCGACATTTCTGATACTGATCGGGCCGGACTCTGCTTAGCCGGCAAAAGCCAACAAGCCTCAAAACCTGTGGCACCGCTGCCTGGAATTTGCTGCTGCCTTCCACTGAGCACAAGCAGCTGTGAATCGGTTCCCTCCCCTCCGTGCCGCATGGGGCGAGGTGCTGACAGATGGCTCTCCCAGAGCTCCCCTGTGCAGAGCAATCACTTGCCCAAGAGCACTGTGTTTAGCACGGATGCTTGCGGAGCATCCCCCGAAGCGGTTCGTGCGGAGCGTTAGCCCAGCTCTGCGTTTATTTCTGTTGGGCTCGGCAAAATGGGTCCCCGCAAGCGGACCGGAGCCTTCTTATCCAGTCTGTCTACATTAGAGCTACTGGATTACGGTAGCACCCACAGGCTGCATCTGAGATCGGGGCCCCGTCGCGCCGGGCACCGCCCAGACACACAGCGACCGAGATTGGGGCCCCGTCGCGCCGGGCGCTGCCCAGACACACAGTGACCGAGATCAGGGC
>NW_020712520.1:0-3282 GCF_002925995.2 Terrapene triunguis | reverse complement strand
GCTCTCCCTATTCAAGGAGTTCCACAAGGAAATGAAGGTAACCATCCGCACCATCCAGGGGCTTTTTAACTTTATAAGTGTCCTCATTCGCCACTTCCACCACTTCAAAGGGCCCCTCCCAGGAGTTTTGCATCTTGAACTTTTTGGCAGGGCTGAGTACCATGACCAAATCTCCTACATCAAAAGTGCGTTTACAAGTATTTTTATCATACCACGCCTTTTGCTTGGCCTGACTGCTCTGGAGGTTGTTTTGTACAATCTCCATCATGTCTTTCAACTCCCTCCTGAACCTCTGGACATACTCAGTCACAGGTTCCTCCCTTACCGTGTTGCATCCTTCCCAGGTATCCCTGATGAGATCGAGGGGTCCCCTCACTTTCCTCCCATACAGAAGGTCAAATGGAGAAAAGCCTGTGGACTCTTGGGGTACCTCCCTGTAGGCATACAGCAGGAACGGTAATAGTTCATCCCAACTTTGGCCCCTTTTTTTTGCATACATCCCCAGCATGGATTTTAGGGTCCCATTGAATCTTTCCACCAGCCCATTGGCCTGGGGGTGGTAGGGGGCCGTCTTAAGCTGTTTCACTCCACACACCTTCCATAGCTCATTGAACAACTGCGACATAAAGTTTGCCCCCCGATCTGACAAAATTTCCTTAGGGAAGCCCACTCTGCTGAATATGGTGAGCAGAGCTCTTGCCACTGTCTCGGCTTCTATGTTAGACAGTGCAATTGCCTCAGGGTACCGAGTGGCGAAGTCTACTACCACCAAGATATACTTGTTCCCTCTCCGGGTGGGGCGTGGCATAGGGCCCACTATGTCTATTGCCACTCTTTGGAATGCCTCCTGGATGATGGGCAAGGGACGCAGCGGAGCCTTTTGGGGTCCCCCCGGCTTCTTCCTCTCCTGACACACCGCACAAGTCCTACAATAATCCCTCACATCATTCTGTATCCCTGGCCAGTAGAAATTCCTCCTCAGCCTGTCATATGTTCTCTGTACCCCCAAGTGACCAGCAAAGGGACTGTCATGCGCTACCAGCACTAATTCCCCCCGGTGTTGGCTGGGTACAACCAACTGCTTATAGGGTTGACCGGGACCCTGGTTTTTCCCTACAGGGGCCTGCCTGTACAGTTTCCCGTCCTCTTCAAAAAACTTCTCCCCCCCCTCCCTTCCTGGAGTTCCCTCCGAGATACACTTTCTTATACTTTCAAGGGAGGGGTCCGCCCTTTGTCTAGCTGCAAATTCCTGACAGACAACCCTTGAGATAGCATCCCTGGGCACTGACTGCATCTCCCCTGCCCCCACCCCTGGGAGCCTGTTGTCCTCAGCCAGACAGAGGCCTGGCTCTGTCTCTCCCATATTTGGAAGTACCCCGCCTCCCTGCACTGTTCTGTCAATGAGACCCTCCCCCAACTCCTCTATGGGTTCCAAGGTCCCCGCCCCATCCCTGGGGACTCCCTCTGAGTCACCCACCACGATGTTCCCTGGGGCAGGAGGTGTTGGCTGTTCAGCTGCATCAGACCTACAGTCATCAGCCGGAACAGCCTCCCCCTCACAGCCTTTCTTCATGCTGCGAGTTACCACACTAACAGTCCTAGTTCTGCTGAAAAAATCATTTCCCAGCAACATGTCCGCGGGGATGTCCTCGAGCATCCCCACCAGTAAATCCCTTTCCATACCTTCCCATTCCACATGAACCTTAGCCAGGGGCACAGGGAACCTCTGCGGCCCCACCCCCTTAATGTGGGTCGTCTGCCCCGTCAGAACACTAGCATCTGGGACCACACTCGGTCGAACCAGAGAGAACTGAGCCGCTGTATCCCTCCATCCCAGACACTCTATGCCATCGATCTTGACAACCTTGATGTGTTCCCTGTCCGCTTCACTGGGCCCCATGTCCACCAAGCTGGTGTGATAAGAGGTGGGGGTGCCCTCTGGGGCCTCAGGGCTGAAGGCAACCGAGCTAACATGGGACAAGGGAGGTTTATTCTCCTTCAATTTGGGACAGCTACTCCTCAGGTGCCCTGGGGAATTGCAGTGAAAGCACCGTCTGGGATCCCCTGCTTGTGCAGGAAATTTGGGACGAGTAACAGGAGAATGGGGGGGTGACTGCCCGGCCTCCTTTTTCCCAGACCCAGGGGTAAAACGGTGATTCTGCTTTCCCCCAACCTTATACCCCTCCACCAGTGGTTTATGTTTGATCGCAGCTTGTGCTTGTTCATAAGAGTCAGCATACTCAGCTAATTCACCCACTGCATTTACCTTTTTGTCCCACAAATACTGTTTTACCTCATCACTGCACATATTCAGGAAGTGTTCCTGAGTAACCAGATCACACATCCCTTCAAAGCTGGTAATGCCTCTCCCCCGCACCCATTTATCTACCAAATCTCTCATTTCATTGGCATAAGCCACATTACTTAATCCAGATCCCCTCTTAAGGGTCCTGAATTTAACCCTGTAGGTTTCAGGTGTAACCTGAAACTGTTTCAAAACCAGTTCCTTAAATTTACCATAGTTTGAAGCATCATCAATAGGCATCTTATTGAATATGTCCAGAGCTCTGCCAGTCAATTTTGCTATCAATGTGGTCATCTTCTGATCTTCAGGGATGGCATGGAGGGTGCACAGTCTCTCAAAGGTGATGAAATATTCGGCGATATCGCTGGACTCGTCATACTGTGGACATAGTCGCTCCCATTTGTGGATTTTTGGGGAAGTGGAGCCAGCAGGGGGAGGGTTTTGTCTCCTCGACTCCATAACGGTCAGTTCATGTTTCTGGGCCTCCCTCTGGGCCTCCATAGCCCTCTCCTGGGCAGCTGCCTCTGCCTCCGCCCTCGCTGCCGCCGCTCGCTCCCTTGCTGCCTCCACCTCCATAGCCCTCTCGTGGGCAGCTGTCTCTGCCTCCATAGCTCTCTTGTGGGCAGCTGTCTCTGCCTCCGCTCTCGCTGCCTCTGCCTCCATAACTCTCTTGTGGGCAGCCTCTTCCCTTGCATGTTCTGCCTCCCTGGCACTAATTTCTAATTGTCTTAGTTCCAACTGTCTCTTATGGTCATTTTCTTTCTCTTTTGCTACCAGCCTGGCCAGCTTTAGTTTATTAGCAGCGTCACTAGTACTCATTGTCCTGCTTTCTTGTGCTGGGCTACAATCCCTCTGCAGTTCACTGAAACTGAGATCACTAGTACTCATTTTCCTGCTTTCTTGTGCTGGGCCACAACCCCTCTGCAGTTCTTTTGCTTCCTTTTCTGTCCCTACTTCCCTTTCCCGAAATAAGCAAA
>NW_020712519.1:0-3328 GCF_002925995.2 Terrapene triunguis | reverse complement strand
TTTGCTTATTTCGGGAAAGGGAAGTAGGGACAGAAAAGGAAGCAAAAGAACTGCAGAGGGGTTGTGGCCCAGCACAAGAAAGCAGGAAAATGAGTACTAGTGATCTCAGTTTCAGTGAACTGCAGAGGGATTGTAGCCCAGCACAAGAAAGCAGGACAATGAGTACTAGTGACGCTGCTAATAAACTAAAGCTGGCCAGGCTGGTAGCAAAAGAGAAAGAAAATGACCATAAGAGACAGTTGGAACTAAGACAATTAGAAATTAGTGCCAGGGAGGCAGAACATGCAAGGGAAGAGGCTGCCCACAAGAGAGTTATGGAGGCAGAGGCAGCGAGAGCGGAGGCAGAGACAGCTGCCCACAAGAGAGCTATGGAGGCAGAGACAGCTGCCCACGAGAGGGCTATGGAGGTGGAGGCAGCAAGGGAGCGAGCGGCGGCAGCGAGGGCGGAGGCAGAGGCAGCTGCCCAGGAGAGGGCTATGGAGGCCCAGAGGGAGGCCCAGAAACATGAACTGACCGTTATGGAGTCGAGGAGACAAAACCCTCCCCCTGCTGGCTCCACTTCCCCAAAAATCCACAAATGGGAGCGACTATGTCCACAGTATGACGAGTCCAGCGATATCGCCGAATATTTCATCACCTTTGAGAGACTGTGCACCCTCCATGCCATCCCTGAAGATCAGAAGATGACCACATTGATAGCAAAATTGACTGGCAGAGCTCTGGACATATTCAATAAGATGCCTATTGATGATGCTTCAAACTATGGTAAATTTAAGGAACTGGTTTTGAAACAGTTTCAGGTTACACCTGAAACCTACAGGGTTAAATTCAGGACCCTTAAGAGGGGATCTGGATTAAGTAATGTGGCTTATGCCAATGAAATGAGAGATTTGGTAGATAAATGGGTGCGGGGGAGAGGCATTACCAGCTTTGAAGGGATGTGTGATCTGGTTACTCAGGAACACTTCCTGAATATGTGCAGTGATGAGGTAAAACAGTATTTGTGGGACAAAAAGGTAAATGCAGTGGGTGAATTAGCTGAGTATGCTGACTCTTATGAACAAGCACAAGCTGCGATCAAACATAAACCACTGGTGGAGGGGTATAAGGTTGGGGGAAAGCAGAATCACCGTTTTACCCCTGGGTCTGGGAAAAAGGAGGCCGGGCAGTCACCCCCCCATTCTCCTGTTACTCGTCCCAAATTTCCTGCACAAGCAGGGGATCCCAGACGGTGCTTTCACTGCAATTCCCCAGGGCACCTGAGGAGTAGCTGTCCCAAATTGAAGGAGAATAAACCTCCCTTGTCCCATGTTAGCTCGGTTGCCTTCAGCCCTGAGGCCCCAGAGGGCACCCCCACCTCTTATCACACCAGCTTGGTGGACATGGGGCCCAGTGAAGCGGACAGGGAACACATCAAGGTTGTCAAGATCGATGGCATAGAGTGTCTGGGATGGAGGGATACAGCGGCTCAGTTCTCTCTGGTTCGACCGAGTGTGGTCCCAGATGCTAGTGTTCTGACGGGGCAGACGACCCACATTAAGGGGGTGGGGCCGCAGAGGTTCCCTGTGCCCCTGGCTAAGGTTCATGTGGAATGGGAAGGTATGGAAAGGGATTTACTGGTGGGGATGCTCGAGGACATCCCCGCGGACATGTTGCTGGGAAATGATTTTTTCAGCAGAACTAGGACTGTTAGTGTGGTAACTCGCAGCATGAAGAAAGGCTGTGAGGGGGAGGCTGTTCCGGCTGATGACTGTAGGTCTGATGCAGCTGAACAGCCAACACCTCCTGCCCCAGGGAACATCGTGGTGGGTGACTCAGAGGGAGTCCCCAGGGATGGGGCGGGGACCTTGGAACCCATAGAGGAGTTGGGGGAGGGTCTCATTGACAGAACAGTGCAGGGAGGCGGGGTACTTCCAAATATGGGAGAGACAGAGCCAGGCCTCTGTCTGGCTGAGGACAACAGGCTCCCAGGGGTGGGGGCAGGGGAGATGCAGTCAGTGCCCAGGGATGCTATCTCAAGGGTTGTCTGTCAGGAATTTGCAGCTAGACAAAGGGCGGACCCCTCCCTTGAAAGTATAAGAAAGTGTATCTCGGAGGGAACTCCAGGAAGGGAGGGGGGGGAGAAGTTTTTTGAAGAGGACGGGAAACTGTACAGGCAGGCCCCTGTAGGGAAAAACCAGGGTCCCGGTCAACCCTATAAGCAGTTGGTTGTACCCAGCCAACACCGGGGGGAATTAGTGCTGGTAGCGCATGACAGTCCCTTTGCTGGTCACTTGGGGGTACAGAGAACATATGACAGGCTGAGGAGGAATTTCTACTGGCCAGGGATACAGAATGATGTGAGGGATTATTGTAGGACTTGTGCGGTGTGTCAGGAGAGGAAGAAGCCGGGGGGACCCCAAAAGGCTCCGCTGCGTCCCTTGCCCATCATCCAGGAGGCATTCCAAAGAGTGGCAATAGACATAGTGGGCCCTATGCCACGCCCCACCCGGAGAGGGAACAAGTATATCTTGGTGGTAGTAGACTTCGCCACTCGGTACCCTGAGGCAATTGCACTGTCTAACATAGAAGCCGAGACAGTGGCAAGAGCTCTGCTCACCATATTCAGCAGAGTGGGCTTCCCTAAGGAAATTTTGTCAGATCGGGGGGCAAACTTTATGTCGCAGTTGTTCAATGAGCTATGGAAGGTGTGTGGAGTGAAACAGCTTAAGACGGCCCCCTACCACCCCCAGGCCAATGGGCTGGTGGAAAGATTCAATGGGACCCTAAAATCCATGCTGGGGATGTATGCAAAAAAAAGGGGCCAAAGTTGGGATGAACTATTACCGTTCCTGCTGTATGCCTACAGGGAGGTACCCCAAGAGTCCACAGGCTTTTCTCCATTTGACCTTCTGTATGGGAGGAAAGTGAGGGGACCCCTCGATCTCATCAGGGATACCTGGGAAGGATGCAACACGGTAAGGGAGGAACCTGTGACTGAGTATGTCCAGAGGTTCAGGAGGGAGTTGAAAGACATGATGGAGATTGTACAAAACAACCTCCAGAGCAGTCAGGCCAAGCAAAAGGCGTGGTATGATAAAAATACTTGTAAACGCACTTTTGATGTAGGAGATTTGGTCATGGTACTCAGCCCTGCCAAAAAGTTCAAGATGCAAAACTCCTGGGAGGGGCCCTTTGAAGTGGTGGAAGTGGCGAATGAGGACACTTATAAAGTTAAAAAGCCCCTGGATGGTGCGGATGGTTACCTTCATTTCCTTGTGGAACTCCTTGAATAGGGAGAGCACTGTGA
Source organism: Terrapene triunguis (assembly GCF_002925995.2). Taxonomy (NCBI): domain Eukaryota; kingdom Metazoa; phylum Chordata; order Testudines; family Emydidae; genus Terrapene; species Terrapene triunguis. Next base: position 39 of record NW_020712519.1, on the reverse strand, counting down.
CGGGTTGGATCACAGAAACCCCCTTGGGAGCTGCCACCC
>NW_020712518.1:0-2115 GCF_002925995.2 Terrapene triunguis | reverse complement strand
TTTTCTCTGTCTTTTTTTCTCTTCTCACTGCCAAGCTCTCCCTTTACAACGTCTCCAGAATATGCCCCTTCCTTTGTATCTCCACTGCTAAAACTCCAGTGCACATTCTGTTTCTCCAGCCTTGCCAGCCAAAATATTCAAAAATAATGACCCAGGCCTTCCAAAATCATGAAATTGGCTTAAGAATCATGAGATTTTTAAAAAAAATACATGTTTGGTAGTTTTTTATTTGGATATTGGCATTTTAGTTATATTCTGGGCTTGCTTTCAAGCTATTCTCCATAACAAAGAGGGCTAGAAACTGATTTTTTTTTAAATGAAAGATGAGATTCTTCCATAATTTCAAAATTCTAGGAGCTTGGGTTTTAAGAAAAGCTCAGGAAGGATAGACAGGGGAAAAAGGGAGGAGGTGTTGCCTTATATATTAAAAATGTACACACTTGGACTGAGGTAGAGATGGACATAGGAGACGGAAGTGTTGAGAGTCTCTGGGTTAGGCTAAAAGGGGTAAAAAACAAGGGTGATGTCATGCTAGGAGTCTACTACAGGCCACCTAACCAGGTGGAAGAGGTGGATGAGGCTTTTTTTAAACAAGTAACAAAATCATCCAAAGCCCAAGATTTGGTGGTGATGGGGGACTTCAACTATCCGGATATATGTTGGGAAAATAACACAGCGGGGCACAGACTATCCAACAAATTCTTGGACTGCATTGCAGACAACTTTTTATTTCAGAAGGTTGAAAAAGCTACTAGGGGTGAAGCTGTTCTAGACTTGATTTTAACAAATAGGGAGGAACTCGTTGAGAATTTGAAAGTAGAAGGCAGCTTGGGTGAAAGTGATCATGAAATCATAGAGTTTGCAATTCTAAGGAAGGGTAGAAGGGAGAACAGCAAAATAGAGACAATGGATTTCAGGAAGGCGGATTTTGGTAAGCTCAGAGAGCTGATAGGTAAGGTCCCATGGGAATCAAGACTGAGGGGAAAAACAACTGAGGAGAGTTGGCAGTTTTTCAAAGGGACACTATTAAGGGCCCAAAAGCAAGCTATTCCGCTGGTTAGGAAAGATAAAAAATGTGGCAAAAGACCACCTTGGCTTAACCATGAGATCTTGCATGATCTAAAAAATAAAAAGGAGTCATATAAAAAATGGAAACTAGGACAGATTACAAAGGATGAATATAGGCAAACAACACAGGAATGCAGGGGCAAGATTAGAAAGGCAAAGGCACAAAATGAGCTCAAACTAGCTAAGGGAATAAAGGGGAACAAGAAGACTTTTTATCAATACATTAGAAGCAAGAGGAAGACCAAAGACAGGGTAGGCCCACTGCTTAGTGAAGAGGGAGAAACAGTAACAGGAAACTTGGAAATGGCAGAGATGCTTAATGACTTCTTTGTTTCGGTCTTCACCGAGAAGTCTGAAGGAATGCCTAACCTAGTGAATGCTAATGGGAAGGGGGTAGGTTTAGCAGATAAAATAAAAAAAGAACAAGTTAAAAATCACTTAGAAAAGTTAGATGCCTGCAAGTCACCAGGGCCTGATGAAATGCATCCTAGAATACTCAAGGAGCTACTAGAGGAGGTATCTGAGCCTCTAGCTATTATCTTTGGAAAATCATGGGAGACGGGAGAGATTCCAGAAGACTGGAAAAGGGCAAATATAGTGCCCATCTATAAAAAGGGAAATAAAAACAACCCAGGAAACTACAGACCAGTTAGTTTAACTTCTGTGCCAGGGAAGATAATGGAGCAAGTAATTAAGGAAATCATCTGCAAACACTTGGAAGGTGGTAAGGTGATAGGGAACAGCCAGCATGGATTTGTAAAGAACAAATCATGTCAAACCAATCTGATAGCTTTCTTCGATAGGATAACGAGTCTTGTGGATAAGGGAGAAGCTGTGGATGTGGTATACCTAGACTTCAGTAAGGCATTTGATACGGTCTCGCATGATATTCTTATCGACAAACTAGGCAAATACAATTTAGATGGGGCTACTATAAGGTGGGTGCATAACTGGCTGGATAACCGTACTCAGAGAGTTGTTATTAATGGTTCCCAATCCTGCTGGAAAGGCATAACGAGTGGGGTTCCGCAGGGGTCTGTTTTGGGA
>NW_020712517.1:0-1009 GCF_002925995.2 Terrapene triunguis | reverse complement strand
GCTGGAAAGGCATAACGAGTGGGGTTCCGCAGGGGTCTGTTTTGGGACCGGCTCTGTTCAATATCTTCATTAACGACTTAGATATTGGTATAGAAAGTACGATTATTAAGTTTGCGGATGATACCAAACTGGGAGGGATTGCAACTGCTTTGGAGGACAGGGTCATAATTCAAAATGATCTGGACAAATTGGAGAAATGGTCTGAGTTAAACAGGATGAAGTTTAACAAAGACAAATGCAAAGTGCTCCACTTAGGAAGAAAAAATCAGTTTCACACATACAGAATGGGAAGAGACTGTCTAGGAAGGAGTACGGCAGAACGGGATCTAGGGGTTATAGTGGACCACAAGCTAAATATGAGTCAACAGTGTGATGCTGTTGCAAAAAAAGCAAACGTGATTCTGGGATGTATTAACAGGTGTGTTGTGAGCAAGACACGAGAAGTCATTCTTCCGCTCTACTCTGCTCTGGTTAGGCCTCAGCTGGAGTATTGTGTCCAGTTCTGGGCACCGCATTTCAAGAAAGATGTGGAGAAATTGGAAAGGGTCCAGAGAAGAGCAACAAGAATGATTAAAGGTCTTGAGAACATGACCTATGAAGGAAGGCTGAAAGAATTGGGTTTGTTTAGTTTGGAAAAGAGAAGACTGAGAGGGGACATGATAGCAGTTTTCAGGTATCTAAAAGGGTGTCATAAGAAGGAGGGAGAAAACTTGTTCACCTTAGCCTCTGAGGATAGAACAAGAAGCAATGGGCTTAAACTGCAGCAAGGGAGGTCTAGGTTGGACATTAGGAAAAAGTTCCTAACTGTCAGGGTGGTTAAACACTGGAATAAATTGCCTAGGGAGGTTGTGGAATCTCCATCTCTGGAGATATTTAAGAGTAGGTTAGATAAATGTCTATCAGGGATGGTCTAGACAGTATTTGGTCCTGCCATGCGGGCAGGGGACTGGACTCGATGACCTCTCGAGGTCCCTTCCAGTCCTAGAATCTATGAATCTATGAATCTATG
>NW_020712516.1:664-1359 GCF_002925995.2 Terrapene triunguis | reverse complement strand
CGGGGTCGCTGCACTAGGATGACTTCCATTTCAGGGGAGAGGAAGGGATTCGGCCTGGTTTGCTTGCAGTGTTGGCCTGTCACAGCTGCCCTGGGCCAGTCATTTCTCCATTTCCAGGTTCCTGTCTCAGTTCCCCATTGCGCAGGGCCGAAAGCAGGGATCCCTGCATGGGGTGACGGGATGGCTGGGCCCGGGCGGCATTGGGCTGGATGCAAAGCCTCATCCACACCACCGTGGACATTTCCTCTAGGGGAGGGCGAACCTCCCGCCCACGAGGAGCCCTGTGGCCTGGGCTGCGGGATGGATCCCAAAGCTCAGCGCCTTCCTGTGGGGCAGAAGGACAGCGAGGGGCGGAGGACGGGCAAGAACTAGGAGCCAGGGGTGCCAGTTTGAGTCCTGGCTAAGACTGGGGCTCAGGTGCCCCATCCCTTCTTACCCAGACACCCCTGCGCGCACACACACCCCCGTCCCTTCCTGGCGCAGACACCCCTGCGCGCACACCCCCGTCCCTTCCTGGCCCAGACACCCCTGCGCGCGCACACCCCCGTCCCTTCCTGGCCCAGACACCCCTGCACGCACACACCCCCCCATCCCTTCCTGGCCCACACACCCCTGCACACACACACCCGTCCCTTCCTGGCCCAGACGCCCCTGCGCGCACACACCCCTGTCCCTTCCTGGCCCAGACACCCCTG
>NW_020712516.1:0-564 GCF_002925995.2 Terrapene triunguis | reverse complement strand
CCGTCCCTTCCTGGCCCAGACGCCCCTGCGCGCACACACCCGTCCCTTCCTGGCCCAGACACCCCTACGCACACACACACCCGTCCCTTCCTGGCCCAGACACCCCTGCGCGCACACCCCCGTCCCTTCCTGGCCCAGACACCCCTACGCACACACACCCGTCCCTTCCTGTCCCAGACACCTCTGCGCGCACACCCCCATCCCTTCCTGGCCCAGACACCCCTGTGCACACACCCCCGTCCCTTCCTGACTCAGACACTCCTGCGCACACACACCTGTCCCTTCCTGGCCCAGACACCCGTGTGCACACCCCCCCTCATCCCTTCCTACTCAGACAGCCCTGCGCACACACGCCCCATCCCTTCCTGGCCCAGACACCCCTGCGCGCACACACCCCCGTCTCTTCCTTGCCCAGACACACTTGTGCGCACACACTCCTGTCAATTCCTGACCCAGACACCCCTGCACACACACACACCCCTGTCCCTTCCTGGCCCAGACACTCCTGCACACACACTCACCCCGTCCCTTCCTGACCCACACACCCCTGCGTGCACACACCCC
>NW_020712515.1:3081-5681 GCF_002925995.2 Terrapene triunguis | reverse complement strand
TAAAGTAAGAATGAGGTCTTCTTCAAGTGGCTAGGCATATTCCCACGAATGGGTACTGCACCCTCATGATGCACTGAGAGGTGACTCTATAAAGGAGTGCCTCCTGATGCTATGGGGAACGGCAGGGGGGGCAAGAGCACTCTAGCTGACACTGCTAGAAGATGTTTTACTGTAAGGCACCACAAGGCATTGCAGTACCCATAGGTGGGAACATGCAGAGCCATGTTGAAGAACTCTGATAAGTAACCTTCATCATTATTCAGGCTGTCCCAGTTGACTTGAATCATTTTAGAATTAATATTTTCTCTATTGCCCCTTATGTTATTGTATTAGTGTTCAAGAATTTATCATCATTGCTGGCCTCTTTTAGCCAATATAAGCTCTGATTCATCAAAGTACTTAAAAACATGCCTAATGTCAAACATAGGAGCAACTCCATTGAAATCAATGGGATTACTTGTGCTTAAAAGTTAGGCATTTGCTTAAGTATCTTAGGGTATGTCTACACTACGAGGGTAATTCGATTTTACTTAAATCGAATATGTGGAATCGATATTGCAAAGTCGAACGTGTGTGTCCACACTAAGGACACACTAAGGACAGTAATTCGACTTTGTGAGTCCACACTAACGGGGCGAGCGTCGATATTGGAAGCGGTGCACTGTGGGCAGCTATCCCACAGTTCCCGCAGTCCCCGCTGCCCATCGGAATTCTGGGTCGAGCCGCCAATGCCTTCTGGGTAAAAAAAATTTGTCGTCATCCGTCCGTCACTAACGCCCTCCCTCCCTCCATGAAAGCGCCGGCGGGAAATCAGTTCGCGCACTTTTCTGGTCAGTGACAGCGCGGACGCCACAGCACTGCGATCATGGATCACGCTGCGACCATCGCTGCACTTGTGGCCGTTCTCAACACCTCGCAGCTTATCATACACCTTTCCCTGAGGCAGATGCAGAGAAATCGGGCGAGGAGGCTACGGCACCGCCGTGAGAGCCTGAAGTCGGAGAGTGGCACAGAGCTGTCAGAAACCACGAGCCCCAGCGCCCAGGACATGACGTTGGCAATGGGGCATGTGGATTTTGTTGAACGGCGATTCTGGGCCCGGGAAACAAGCACGGACTGGTGGGACCGTATAGTGCTTCAGGTCTGGGATGAATCCCAGTGGCTGCGAAACTTTCGCATGCGGAAGGGGACTTTCCTCGAACTTTGTGAGTTGCTGTCCCCTGCCCTGAAGCGCAAGGACACCCGCATGCGAGCAGCCCTCACTGTCCAGAAGCGAGTGGCCATAGCCCTCTGGAAGCTTGCAACGCCGGACAGCTACCGGTCAGTCGCGAACCACTTTGGTGTGGGCAAATCTACCGTGGGGGTTGTTGTCATGCAAGTAGCCAAGGCAATCGTCAAGGTACTGCTCCCAAAGGTAGTGACCCTGGGAAACGCGCAGGTCATCATAGATGGCTTTGCCGCGATGGGATTCCCAAACTGCGGTGGGGCTATCGATGGGACTCACATCCCTATCCTGGGACCGGACCACCAGGCCAGCCAGTACATCAATAGAAAGGGCTACTTTTCAATGGTGCTGCAAGCACTGGTGGACCATCGGGGACGGTTTACAAACATCTACGTCGGATGGCCGGGCAAGGTTCATGACGCTCGCGTGTTCAGGAACTCTGGTCTGTTTAGACGGCTGCAGGAAGGTATTTACTTCCCAGACCACAAAATAACTCTTGGGGATGTGGAGATGCCTACAGTCATCCTCGGGGACCCAGCCTACCCGCTAATGCCCTGGCTCATGAAGCCCTATACTGGCGCCCTGGACACAGAAAAAGAACTGTTCAACTACCGTCTGAGCAAGTGCAGAATGGTGGTGGAGTGTGCTTTTGGCCGTCTCAAAGGGAGATGGAGAAGCTTACTCACTCGCTGTGATCTCAGTGAAACCAATATCCCCATCGTTATTGCAGCTTGCTGTGTGCTCCACAACCTGTGTGAGAGCAAGGGGGAGACCTTTATGGCGGGGTGGGAGCTAGAGGCAAATAGCCTGGCTGCTGATTACGTCCAGCCAGACAGCCGGGCCATTAGAAGATCCCAGCGGGACGCCCTGTGCATCCGGGAGGCTTTGAAAGCTAGGTTCCTGAGTGAGCAGGGCAACCAGTGACTTTTCAGTTTGTGGACAGAAAAGCTGAACCTGCCCCCGTTTCTTTACCCAGTCCATTTTGACTATCCTCTCCAGTTACATACAACCTTCACCCCCTTCCCCTTCCCAAAAAATAAAATCATTTCGATTTTTTAATGAACACCGTTGTCTGTATTGCTGTTTTCGCGGGAATATTTTAAACCGGGGACGCAGACTGTGGCGGGGGGCGGGTTTAGTGTTCTGATGCAAATGATACTTCTAAACTCCCGGAATGACAGGCTCCGCACTGGTGGACTGGTTATTTCAATGGAGCCTGCCAGCACTCCTGGGGGGGACTGTGTGTATGTGTCGGCTATGTGACTTTCTGGCAGGGGGGGTAGGGTTACAGATCCCCTGCTGCGTGGATCTGTGAGCCAGGATAAGGACCGCTGCATAAGATCTGTAACTGCCCTCCCCCGCCACAAAGTCACAG
>NW_020712515.1:0-2981 GCF_002925995.2 Terrapene triunguis | reverse complement strand
CCCCCCCCCCCCCCAAAACATGAAAAGCACCTCCCAGACTGACCAGGGTAACCAGTGACTGCACTGTGTATGTGTCCTGATGCTGGACCTGACCCCGCCTCTGTAGCCTGCTAAAGGTGACTGTCCTGTCCAATTACCAAGCCCCTTCCCCCCCTCCAGACAGACTCTCCCTCAAAAGAACCTGACCGAAACAGTAATGAACAGAAACAAACATTTTATTGCGAACCAGACATGAAACGTGGGGGGTGAAACTTGGACGGGGGCTTGTGTGAGGTGGGTAGGAAAGGACTTATGAAATTTTGGGGAATGTCAGCCTTCTACTGCTAGAGCAGTCTGCAGGGGTTGATTGAAAGTTTTAACGGCCCTTGCCGCCCCTCCTTCTTTGGACTTTGGGTGAGGGTGGTGTGGGACTTGGTGGCGGGTGAGGGCGGTTACAGATAGACTGCAGCGGGGCTCTGTCCTCCTGCCTCCGGTCTTGCAGAACATCCACAAGGCGCCGGAGCGTGTCCGTTTGCTCCCTCATTAGTCCAAGCAGCTTTTCAGTAGCCTGTTGGTCCTCCTGACGCCACCTCTCCTCCCGTTCCATGACTGCTCGGTGCATTTGTGACAAGTTCTCCCTCCACTGTGTCTGCTGGGCTGCCTGGGCTCGGGAGCAGCCCATTAGTTCTGTGAACATGTCTTCACGCGTCTTCTTCTTCCTCCGCCTAATCTGCGCTAGCCTCTGGGAGTGTCCTGACAGGCTGGGTTGGGAGACAGTCGCAGATGTGTCTGTGTGAATTTTAAAAAGGGAGTGAATTCCTGAGACAGATAAATGAAATTGTATACAAAGAACCTAGTCTTTCTCTGTGAACAAGACCATGCACTGAACCTCTCACATGCGCACTCAGGACAAGGTCGAATTTTCGGCCGTCGCCTTCAGTGCCTGTGGACTTGCGGAGGTCTTGGAGTGTTCAGAGAACTGTGGCTGGAGACCTGAACTTCTGGAGCGGGCAATAATGGTAAGCCGCAGACTTGTGGCTGCTTAAAACTCCAGCTGTAGCACTGGCCTCCTTTCACATTGAAAGCAATGCCAGTCTCTGCTGCCAGCAATCAGGACAGCATCAACTCTGCCCCTGTCCCACCCCCTCGCGGCTGTCCCAGGGAAAGATCCCTGTATGCTGCCCCTCTCCCTCCACCGCGTGGCTGTAAAGCAGTCCCAATACTAACAGTCCCCTCCCTAATTCAAAGCAGGGCGTCATGAGCGACATCACCCTCCTGAGGATCCCGGACACCCAGAGAGAACGCATGCTGCGGGAAAGCATGCAGAAACCGGGGCCGTATGCCGCCATGCTATGTCGGGCCATGATCCCCGAGTACCTGATTGTGGCATGGAGGGGACATGTCTGCTACCACGGAGGGCCCACTAAGATCGCCCTACCCCGGAACCTGATCAACAGGCTTGAGCTCTACCTCCACGAGACCTACGAGGAGTTCTCCTACGAGGATTTCTCGTCGATCCCCGGCCACATTGACCGGATTTTCGCGTAGGTGCACTGGGACTTTGGAGTGGAGCGTCTTGGGCCTGGGAATCATGTAGTAACGGACATTGTGAAATTTTTTTAAAATACTTGGGACTAAATTGAGAAGAGCCTAAGACAGAGAAATCATGCAAAACCCATTTGTTACCTTTGTAAATATTCCTGTTTTGTACCTGATTATTTTTTTACTAGTTTACAGCACTTTTATAAATATACATTGTTAATAGTATAAATATTACCGTTCTGTTTTAAATAAATGTTTACATGTTTACAGCACTTACTGCTTGATCCGTCCCCTGATTCTGTGTCCGGGGTAAGGGATGGGGACGGTTGGTACGGGATCTCGGTAAGGGTGATGAAGAGCTCCTGGCTGTCGGGGAAATCAGCGGTGCCAGCGCTGTCGACTGCCTCGTCCTCCTCATCTCCTTCCTCCTCTTCCCCGTCCGCTGAGGAACCGGCCGCGGACAATATCCCATCCTCGGAGTCCACGGTCAGGGGTGGGGTAGTGGTGGCGGCCGCTCCCAGGATGGAATGCAGTGCCTCGTAGAAACGGGATGTGTGGGGCTGGGATCCGGAGCGTCCGTTAGCCTCTTTGGTTTTTTGGTAGCCTTGTCTCAGCTCCTTGATTTTCACGCGGCACTGCGTTGCATCCCGGCTGTAGCCTCTCTCTGCCATGGCTTTGGAGATCTTCTCGTAGATCTTAGCATTCCTTCTTTTGGAGCGCAGCTCTGAAAGCACGGACTCATCGCCCCACACTGCGATGAGATCCAAGACTTCCCGATCAGTCCATGCTGGGGCCCTCTTTCTATTGGATTGCACGGCCATCTCTGCTGGAGAGCTCTGCATAGTTGCCACTGCTGCTGAGCTCCCCTCGATGTCCAAAGAGGAACTGAGATTCAAACTGCCCAGACAGGAAAATGAAAATGAATTCAAATTTTCCCGGGGGTGTGGCTGGTCAGAGCATCCGAGCTCGGACTGCTGTCCAGAGCGTCAACAGAGTGGTGCACTGTGGGATAGCTCCCGGAGCTATTACCGTCGATTTCCATCCACACCTAGCCTAATTCGATATGGCCATGTCGAATTTAGCGCTACTCCTCTCGTTGGGGAGGATTACAGAAATCGATTTAAAGAGAGCTTTATGTCGAACTAAATGGCTTCCTGGTGTGGACGGGTGCAGGGTTAATTCGATATAACGGCGCTAAAGTCGACATAAAAGCCTAGTGTAGACCAGGCCTTAGTGAATTGGCACTGAAAGCTCTGTTCTCTGATTCTTTAGGATGAGAAAATTGTGACCAAAACCTGAATGATTCTTTTGCCTTCTAGAGTAAGAGGCAACATTATTTATTAGCCATTGTGATCTTTAATAATTAAAAATGTACATATTTCATGTAGAATAATTTAAATTGTATCTAAACAAACACACACACACACACACACACACACACACACACACACACACACACA
>NW_020712514.1:0-3194 GCF_002925995.2 Terrapene triunguis | reverse complement strand
CTGTCAGCATTCACAGACCACAGTAAGAACAGACCCAGTTCGTCACATCTCCCCCCTTCGAGACCGAACTGAGCGGGGTCACTTCAGCCAGTGACCCGGGGAAGTTCGAACCTACCCCCGTTCCCATGGATGCCCCAGCATCCCTCCCATTCCTTGGTGAGAATTACACCAGGCCCCTCCAGTTTCACGCCCCCCCTTAGGTCGGGGGTGCTCGATGGCACTCGTAGTTCGCACGTGGGAAGGTTTATGCGGCCCGTGCCCTTTTCCTACCCCAATACCCCTGGGGTTCCAACTGGGCTGGGGTCTTCTCCCAGCACTCCAGTCTGGAGGTCTGTGCTTCGGGCTCTTTTGGTTCAGAGCCCCCCTTTTAACCTTGGCCACCCTTTGGAAAGGCTCCTCTATGCTGGGCAAGGGTCCTAAAGCCGTTTTTCCCTTGTCCCGGGCCTTCCTCCCCCTCTGACAGGGGTCACAGGATTGGCAGTACTGCCGGACAGTAACAAAGACCCCAGGCCAGTAAAAGCTCCGTAGCAGCCTCTGCTGGGTACGCCAGGTTCCCTGGTGCCCTGAGAGGGGAATGTCATGGGCCCGGTACAGCAGCTGGCGGCGATACTTCTGGGGTACCACCAGCTGTCTCCTGATCCCCCCTGACTCCATCTTCCCTGGGGGAGCCCATTCTCGGTACAGGAACCCCTTCTCCCACAGGAACCTTTTCTGGCCACCTCTCCCCATGGTCTGTACCGCACCGAGGTCGGCCAGGTCCCTTATCTTCCGCAAGGAGGGATCTTTCTGCACCTCGGCCTGGAACTCAGCAGCTGGGACAGGGATGGCCACCTGCTCTCTCTCGCCGGCTGGGTCTGAAGCCGCAGCCTCCCTGAGCCGTGTCCCTGGGCGTTCCCTCCCCACCAGGTTAGGGTCCTGCGCCTCGGGCAAGGCACCCTCCCCAAGGTCAGGGCGCAGTGCTCCTCGCCGGCTCTGACTGCGGGTCACAACCAGTGCATTCTGGGGGTTGCTTGGCCAGTCCTCCAGGTCCCCCCCCATCAACACCTCAGTGGGCAAATACGGGTGTACCCCCACGTCCTTGGGGCCCCCACTTCAGGCGTACCCTCGCCACAGGTACCTTGAATGGGGTCCCACCCACCCCCGTCAGAGTCAGGAAGGTGTTGGGCACCATCCGATCTGAGGCCACCACCTCGGGCCGGACCAGTGTTACCTCTGCGCCCGTATCCCAGTATCCATCGACCTTCCTCCCATCCACCTCCAGGGGAACAAGGTACTCTCTCCGGAGGGACCGCCCTGCGCCCACCGTATAAACCAAAAACCCCGAGCCTAGAGCATCCAGCCCCCCAGAGGAGCTGGCCTGGAGCTCTCCTTCCTCCTTAGCAGGTGGTATTCTGCCAGCCCCCCTTCCCTGGGAGTGCCGCCTCTCGCCCGGCTGGGTCTCTACCCAGTCAACCCTCGGTGGGTCTGGTCTGCTCAGTCTGTCCCTGAGTCTGGGGCACTGGGCCCGTAGGTGACCCCTCTGGTCACAGTGATAGCAGACCATGTCCCATGTGTCCCCTCGAGCCGGTCGGTTGTCCCTGACCCTGGGCATTCCCCATGGGAGGGGATTCCCCACATTCCCCTTTTGGGAGGTACCCGGGTGACTTTCTCTCTGCATGGCAGCGGGCCTGCTCCTTTGGGACTCCTCCCTGCCAGCCCCTGCCCGGCTCTTCACGAACTCATCGGCCAGCCGGCCTGCATGTCGCGGGTTCTCTGGTTTTTTGTCCACCAACCACAGCCTCAGGTCGGATGGGCACCGCTCATACAGTTGCTCCAATACCAGCAGTTTAACCAGGTCCTTCTTTGTCTGGGCCCCATCAGCCCACTTGCTGGCGTATCCCTCCATGCGGACGGCTAGTTGCAGATATGAGATCTCAGGGGTTTTATCCTGACTCCGGAACCTTTCCCGGTACATCTCAGAAGTCAGCCCAAACTCACGTAGCAGGGCCTTTTTGAATAGTTCGTAGTTCCCTTTCTCCGCCTCGTCCAGTTGGCGGTACAATGCCACGGATTTGGGGTTCAGTAAGGGGGTGAGAACCCGGAGTCTGTCCGCAGGATCAACCTGGTGCAGCTCGCAGGCTGTCTCAAAGGCATCCAGGAAGTCATCCATGTCCTCCCCCTCCTTACGTGGGGCCAGGATGCACTTATCAAAGCTCCGTGCAGTCCTGGGTCCCCCCTCACTCACCGCAGCCGGGGTCGCGCGGTCCTTCAGCCTCGCCAGCTCCAGTTCCTGCTGACGCTGTCTTTCTTCATGCTGCCTCTGTCTCTCATTCTCCTCCCGTTCATGACGCCTCTGTCTCTCATCATGCTGCCTCTGTCTCTCTTCATGCTGTCTCTGGTGTTCACGATCCTTCAGCTCTCTCAGTTTTAGCTCTATCTCCCATTCCAGCTCATTCCGCTCCACGGATGCCGCGCGTGGCCGGGAGGATCCCCTGCTGGCCGGCGAGCGTGGCCGGGAGGATCCCCTGCTGGCCGGGGGGGTCACTGCGCCCTCGGTATTTGCTGGGCTCCTCCCCACCCTTCCCCTAGGCAAAGGAAGGAGGGGTCTCTGGAAGCCCTCAGCAGCCGGCTGACCACTCCCAGCTGGGACATACACTGGGGCCTGCCCTGCATCTGCCGGGCTGCTTCCCTCAGAGACAGGGATCAGTTCATTCGCGCGATCCTGCTTCTCCAGCTGGGCAATGAGCTGTTCTTTGGTGAGCTTCCCAATGCGCACCCCCCTCTGCTTGCACAGCTCCACCAGGTCACTCTTAAGCCGCTTGGCATACATCTTCCTGCTGGCCAGTCACAGGCCTGGGTGCTCACCGCTCCCCACAGTCTCCAGGGAGACCCCTAGTGTGCCAGCCCTTCTCGAGGTCACCACCTCTCTGCCAGGGTCGAGCTGCAGACTCCTCCGCCCCTGGGACCACTCGCTGCGATCCCCCGGGGGACCCTGTTACTGCAAAAGTCCTTCTCGCTGGTCACACACTCCCAGGGGTGATAACCGTCTCTCTCTGACTCCTCAGCACGCCTGGTCCCCGTCAATCCCCCTTCGCTTTACTTCTCCCCAGTCACTTACTGCAGGAAGCGCCGTCCACGGGGTGCAGTAGATCCCGCCGCTGCCACCAGTTGTCACGGAGTATGGGGGGACTCAGGGCCCTGCACCCCCGGCGTCC
>NW_020712513.1:0-1830 GCF_002925995.2 Terrapene triunguis | reverse complement strand
ATATAAAACACAGCATTAAAGTCTTTTACCTTCAATACCTCTACTTTAGAATATATATAATTATTATAATTTTTTGCACTGATTTTCATCCATTTTACTTTTTGTAACAAACGCTGATAAATTCCAAGGAATTTTTAAACAAAATAAAAACTGAAAACCAAGGGCCTTTCGCTATGGGATATCCTGACATGAGGCTTACTCAATCTCTCCTGTTGATGCTGTTCCACCATGAATAATTAAGGCTATGATTTTGTCATGGATATTTTTAGTAAAAGTCAGGGACAGGTCACGGGTAATTAACAAAAATTCACGGAAGCCGCAACTTGTCCTTTTACTAAAAACGTCCCTGACAACATGGGGAGGGAGGAGGGTCCAGTACCCTGCCCCCTGTCTACAGTGGCTGGGAGCTGCGGGGACCCACTGCCCTGCGGGGCTGGGAGCTGGGGCGGGGCGCCCTGTGGGGCTGGGAGCTGGGGAGAGGACCCCGGCTGCTCATGTTGGGTGAGCATCTGCGGGGGGAGCCCTGCCAGTGGCAGCAGCTAGGCAGCTCCGGGGTCCCTGCCAGCGCCAGCAGCTGGGGAGCTCCAGGGTTCCCGCGCCACCCACAGTGGCTGGGAGCTGTGGGGGGGTCCCTCCACCGCCAGCAGTGGGTGGTCAGCTGCAGGGCCCCCAATGTCACGAGATCTCTGGAAGTCAAGGATTCCGTGACATCCGCGACTTCTGTAACATAATCGTAGCCTTATGAATAATAAAGGCAAGAATCAGACTGTCAGAGAGAGAACAGGCACAAGAATGATTCTGTAGCCTCGTGGTTAGAGCATTCACACGGTAGGTGTGAGACCCAAGATCCAGTCCCCCTGCTCCGATGCCTTTTTAAAATTATTCGTCCACAGAGGAACAGTTTCAAAAGAAGAGCTTGAGAGAGCCCCACATGAGAATATCCCATAGTTCTGTGGTTAGAATACTCCCCTGAGAGGTGGCAGATCTCCCTTCTTCCCCTCATGTAGAAGGGGGACTTGACCCAGGGTCTCCTACATCCTAGGTGAGTACCCTAGCCCCTTGGCTACACCTTATGTGGGAAGATGTTGCCCTTTCCTCCCCCCAACTTCTTACTTAATTGGCATAGGTGCCAAACTCCAAGAGAGGAGGCGCCTCCCTGCAGCCTGGAGGTAAGCAGCTATCTCTGTGAGGGGGCGAGGCTGAGCACACACCCCTCGGCTTGGCACCTCCCATTGGCTACCTTAGGTGAGGAGCCGCCTAGCACACTGGTTTTTGTGAATCCCATTCTGAGGCGCCTGTCTCTCCCCATTCATTGTGTTGGGAGCGTCAGCCAGGGCTCCCGATTCTCTGTGCTGGGCTCTAACCCCTGGAAAGACAGCACTAGCCAGAGTACCCTTGTGAGCTACCTTTTCACAAAGACAATTTTTCTCTCTCTTTTCATTATTTTTAACATGTTCCATAATAGAGCTCATTGCCCGTAAAGCTATGTCGCGCCTTAATTCTCTAGTGTGCATTTATCTAAGTTCATCTGTAGCCCCTGACCCAAAGTACCTCACATGCACTAATTAATTTATCCTCACAGCACTCCTGAGGGGCCAACTGAGGCACTGAGAAATTAAATGACCAGCCCAAGATCACACAGGAAATCTGTGGCAGAGCCAGGAATCACAGACAACTTTCCAGACCCCAGGCCAGCGTCTTACCCACTAAACCAACCTTCTTCCTTGTGAAGGCCTGGAAAAAAGTTCCCAACAGAGCCAAAATGCACGGGATTTCAGTGGAAATTTCAAAGTGCATAAGGGATGCCCCCAAGCTGTAAACACAGCTATA
>NW_020712512.1:0-1811 GCF_002925995.2 Terrapene triunguis | reverse complement strand
CCAATATTAGCCCCTATATTTATCCAGAAAACAATTTTATATATATATAAATTAATTATTATAATTTTTTGCACTGATTTTCATCCATTTTACTTTTTGTAACAAACGCTGATAAATTCCCAGGAATTTTTAAACAAAATAAAAACTGAAAACCAAGGGCCTTTCGCTATGGGATATCCTGACATGAGGCTTACTCAATCTCTCCTGTTGATGCTGTTCCACCATGAATAATTAAGGCTATGATTTTGTCATGGATATTTTTAGTAAAAGTCAGGGACAGGTCACGGGTAATTAACAAAAATTCACGGAAGCCGCAACTTGTCCTTTTACTAAAAACGTCCCTGACAACATGGGGAGGGAGGAGGGTCCAGTACCCTGCCCCCTGTCTACAGTGGCTGGGAGCTGCGGGGACCCACTGCCCTGCGGAGCTGGGAGCTGGGGCGGGGCACCCTGTGGGGCTGGGAGCTGGGGAGAGGACCCCGGCTGCTCATGCTGGCTGAGCATCTGCGGAGGGAGCCCTGCCAGTGGCAGCAGCTAGGCAGCTCCGGGGTCCCTGCCAGCGCCAGCAGCTGGGGAGCTTCAGGGTTCCCGCGCCACCCACAGTGGCTGGGAGCTGTGGGGGGTCCCTCCACCGCCAGCAGTGGGTGGTCAGCTGCAGGGCCCCCAATGTCACGAGATCTCTGGAAGTCAAGGATTCCGTGACAGCCGCGACTTCTGTGACATAATCGTAGCCTTATGAATAATAAAGGCAAGAATCAGACTGTCAGAGAGAGAACAGGCACAAGAATGATTCTGTAGCCTCGTGGTTAGAGCATTCACATGGTAGGTGTGAGACCCAAGATCCAGTCCCCCTGCTCCGATGCCTTTTTAAAATTATTCGTCCACAGAGGAACAGTTTCAAAAGAAGAGCTTGAGAGAGCCCCACATGAGAATATCCCATAGTTCTGTGGTTAGAATACTCCCCTGAGAGGTGGCAGATCTCCCTTCTTCCCCTCATGTAGAAGGGGGACTTGACCCAGGGTCTCCTACTTCCCAGGTGAGTACCCTAGCCCCTTGGCTACACCTTATGTGGGAAGATGTTGCCCTTTCCTCCCCCCAACTTCTTACTTAATTGGCATAGGTGCCAAACTCCAAGAGAGGAGGCACCTCCCTGCAGCCTGGACGTAAGCAGCTACCTCTGTGAGGGGACGAGGCTGAGCACACACCCCTCGGCTTGGCACTTCCCATTGGCTACCTTAGGTGAGGAGCCGCCTAGCACACTGGTTTTTGTGAATCCCATTCTGAGGCGCCTGTCTCTCCCCATTCATTGTGTTGGGAACGTCAGCCAGGGCTCCTGATTCTCTGTGCTGGGCTCTAACCCCTGTAAAGACAGCACTAGCCAGAGTACCCTTGTGAGCTACCTTTTCACAAAGACAATTTTTCTCTCTTTTCATTATTTTTAACATGTTCCATAATAGAGCTCATTGCCCGTAAAGCTATGTCGCACCTTAATTCTCTAGTGTGCATTTATCTAAGTTCATCTGTAGCCCCTGACCCAAAGTACCTCACATGCACTAATTAATTTATCCTCACAGCACTCCTGAGGGGCCAACTGAGGCACTGAGAAATTAAATGATCACACAGGAAATCTGTGGCAGAGCCAGGAATCACAGACAACTTTCCAGACCCCAGCCCAGCGTCTTACCCACTAAACCAACCTTCTTCCTTGTGAAGGCCTGGAAAAAAGTTCCCAACAGAGCCAAAATGCAAGGGATTTCAGTGGACATTTCAAAGTGCATAAGGGATGCCCCCAAGCTGTAAACACAGCTATA
>NW_020712511.1:0-3690 GCF_002925995.2 Terrapene triunguis | reverse complement strand
AACAAACCTCACGTTCTGTTTCCTTTCCTGCGTCGTCACCACTGCAGCTGGTGACCCCGACGTGATACCCCTCTACTCACCGGCTGGAGATGCCGAGCGCGCCCGCGGCTGTTTGCCGCCCCTAATTCGTGAGTATGGGGGGGGGACTCTCCAGTGCCCAGAAGGAGCACGCAAGAGAGTTACATAAGATTATACGGCAGCGATCATGCATCGTTGTCTCGGTCGCTCATATTGAGGACCTTCTAAGGGAAATAGATCGCCAGTGCCCCTGGTATCCTGACTGCGGGTCTTTACAGCTTTTTGATTGGATACGGATTGGGATTGCCTTGTATAGTGAACCCCGTGCCCCAGTTCAGCACCTGCTGCTCTGGCAGCGTTGTAAGGAGGCGCTGGAGGGGTTCGGCTCCGATGGCCTTAAGCCGGTTTCCTCCTTGCCCCCAGGTGATGGGCCACCCCCCTCCTGCCCGCAGCTGACCCCCCCTGCGCCGCCGCCCATGGCGGTGCCCCCCTGCCTACCGGTCAGGCGGGGGGGCGCTGATGCCGTGGCGGTGCAGCCAGTGAGCGAGGCCGGTCTCTTGACCGGCGCGGAATCCAGCTGTGGGCTCGAGGCGTTTCCCGTCTCTTGGCGGGATAATGGAAATGGGGGGGAGATAGTGGATTGGGAGGCTCTCCCCTACTCGGTTCTGCGCGAGCTCCGCAAGGCGGTTCGTGAGACCGGGGTGCGGTCCACTTTCACCCTGGGGATCATGGAAGGTGTGTCAAACGGTTATCACTTACTCCCCCAAGTTTGGAAAGACATGTGTCGCATGGTGCTGTCCCCCGCGCAATACGTTGTGTGGGATAGCGAGTACCAGCGAGAGGCGCTTGCGGCAGCAGCACAAGGTGGGGGGGCTTATCTTGCTGAGCAGTTGTATGGCACAGGGCAGTTTTTGAGCATCCCCCAGCAGGTGGAGGGCACGCCCCGGGCAGCTTATCCCTGGTGGTCTAGTGGTTAGGATTCGGCACTCTCACCGCCGCGGCCCGAGTCCGTGGGCGGATGATGGAGGGGGTAGATCTCAACCTGTGGGGCCGTGATGTATTCACGCTTTAACTGCCACCATCCATATTGATGATTAGGCGTACGGCCCTCCCCCTCCGTTGGCTCACTAACGAGCCTGTATGGGTTGCACAGTGGCCGCTTCCTCTGGACAAGCTGGAGGCCCTCCAGCACTTGGTTAATGACCAGCTACGGGCAGGGCATGTGGAGGAGTCCACTAGCCCCTTTAATACCCCCGTGTTTGTAAGCACAAAAGACTGGAAAAGTCAATTGTGTCCCTTTTTAAGTAAGAATCTTTAAGCTGTGGATAGCTTTGGATCTGGAAGCAAGCCAGAAAGCATTTGTATTAATGCAATCTTCTAACTAATAAGGTAGAAGCCACTGAAACCTGGGCTGCCTATGAAACAAATACAAGGAAACATTTTAAGCAATGACTGCCCAGAAGGGGTAGACCTCTGTTCTTTTGTTTTTCAGATCATCAGAGAAAACGGATGCCAGCTAAACAGCATTCAATGTGCCATGCATTCACTGGCACAATAGGAATTATTTTTGTGTTTTATGGCAAAAATTGTTGTTAAGAATTGCATACCAACAGTCTTTGGAAACAAGGACATGGAAGGTTAACCCACTCCCCATATTGCCCATGGGATCCTTCTGGCTACCTCAGATTTTTAGCCAGAGGGCTGGGGAGGGAGGAAAGCAATTAGACACCTGAGGTTGTACTGAGTGAACTCCTCAAAAGTGGGTGTGCTTGTCCCGGTTTGTTGCTCCAAAGCTCTGTAATAAAGTTATTTTACTGGAAGAGTGAAGGTTTCCTTTGTAGGTTAAGAGAAGCCAAGAAGAGAAGAGGAAAAAGCACAGAATGAGTTAACTGAGAGGAAAATACAGCTTGCAGACTCATCCAAGGTCACAGCCAAAACTTGGCTGACCCCCAAGACAAAGGGGGGGGCTTAAATGTGCCCAAGCAACTAAGATCTGCAAAATACAGACAATGCATTAATGAAATGTGTTAGGTTTTTTCTCACAGGAAGAGAAGTGCTACCTAAAGACCCTAGCACCCCTGCCATTAATTAAAAACCAGGAGACTAAGTCTATGTAAAGTCCATCAACAAAAGACTGCTTTTGGCTCCATGCTGGAAAGGCCCTTTCCAAGTCCTGTTAACCACCAACACCGCTGTGAAGTGCCAAGGACTGACTGCCTGGACCCATGCTTTTCACTGCAAAAAGACCCCTCCACCTCGGGAGGACTTTCTGACTGATGATAAGCCTATTTCTCCTTCTAGTTCTGCTGTGCCGTCTGGACAGCAGGAAAAAGAAAAAAAGACAAGGTGAAGTGCTAGTAACCTCTCCCTTGTCCACTGACAGACCTACTGTGCCTTTAGATTTTTCTAGGAGACACAAAACCATTACAGGGTGATGTGCTAGTAACCTCTCCCCTGTATGATGCTGAACCATGACTGTTTCAGGAAAAGAGAAGAAGGAACACTTGCTTTATTGAAACCACAAAGTCCAGGAATTCCTGACTACAAAAGACATTAAGAACTGACCCTGGTGAAGAAACAAAGAATCATACATTGGCAGGAAGAAACTTGTGGAACCCATGCTTGGGAATGTGGTATTGATTGGATTTTGGGGTTTATTCTACAGGCTGCGCCCTGTGTTTTGGATAAGTCCCTCAGCATGTATTGCCCCTGCCATTTCCTCCATCACACTATTACCCCTGTAATACATCAAAATACAGACAATGACCCAGAAGTTGCTGACAGAGATGGTATTGAATATCACTGAGGCTGGGAAGGCATTGCAGTGGGATCTAGCATGTTCAGGCTTGGCCCACTGCCCTTACAGACACATCAGGAGTACCATCTGATCTGTGGCCATGGAGACATACTTAGAGACTTTTTGGGTGGAAGTGCAAATGTTCTCAGTGCTCCTTCCAAGCATATGGACCGGTTGAGAGGGTGTGGGCTCCCACATACCGAATCCTGCCGGGTCCATGGGGAGGATGCATGTGGGATTGGGTAATTCACCAAGACATCTGGGAAATTAGACCTCCTGGTATGCCCAGTTAATTTTAGTCAGTGCTCCTGGGATTACACCTGACAGGACACTTACTTTTTCAAGCTAATGACAGCTGTGTGTATGTTAATGACACCACACTACAAGACATTTGGGCCCACCTGGCAGAAGTATTAAATCAATCTGATTTCTGCCTGGCCGTTGCCCTGAAAATGCAAGGTCTGTTAAGTACCTGCCTTGTTCCTGTCTGCAAATCACCCAGTAACATCTGGGGTGTGAGACAGTGAAAGAAATGTGTTGTTTTAAGCTTACTGATAATAGTAACCGCATGTAATAGCAGATTGATATGCTAAAATGTTATGCTTAAGCCATTTGCTAGGATGTTTTTCCTTCTTGGTGGGATTATATCTAGTTATAGCCACCCTTAGAGTGGATAAAGACCCTTTTATAGTATGGGGTCTTAGTTTTGATTTTTGGCGTTTTACTTTACTGCTTTGTTTAATGCTTACCCAATTTAGTGGCGTTGTGTATGCTACCCTGCAAAGCTGCTTTGTTTAATCACAGCATATAAAATAAAATAGGGGGGGATGTAGGAATGTGTTGCTCCCTAATCATAAGCCTTGAAGAACGGCAAA
>NW_020712510.1:0-1225 GCF_002925995.2 Terrapene triunguis | reverse complement strand
GTCCAGCTCCAAGATGGAGTTCTGGAGTCACCTGGGCAAGTCACATGTCCCTGCATGACTCAGTCTTTACAGGCCGAAGCCATTGTCCACATGGTATCTTGCATGTCTCCAGGAAGACTTCTTATGTGGATTGGAGCATTCCAAGATGCATTGTTCCCCAAGTGTTTCCTGATCAGGTACTTAACCTGGTGAATTCCTTCCTAAAGAAGCTGACCAAATGCCTCCCAAAGCTTACTTAGAAACCAAGCAAGCATACAGCCCATATTCTTAACCTCAAGTAGAAAATGATATATATATATATATATGTACAAATAGGATGAATAGATATAGTAGACCATAACCTTTACGGAGATATGTTACCTGGCACAGGCAGCACAAAACATATTCCAGTTATGTCATACATACATTTATAAGCACCCCCTCCCCATAAAGCCTTATGGGGTACACTGTCACAGGAGGGTCCCAGAACTCGGGCTGCAGTCTGAACTGGAACATGTACGCCACAGTTACACAGCCCCTTCGCCCGAGTCCCGTGTGTGACGGGTTGGATCACAGAAACCCCCTTGGGAGCTGCCACCCGATGTGCCAAGACTACGCCTGCTTCTGTTTTCCCTGCCAGCTTAGGACTCCAGCACCCTGTCTTGCTGAGCCAGCCACTCCTGTCTGGCTCCAACACAGACTCAGGGTCTGAATCACTTGTCCCAAAGCTGCAAGTTTACCCAAAAACAGCTCACAGGAGTGTGCTTGTCTTTAGCACTCAGATGCCCAACTTCCAATGGGGTCTAAACCCAGATAAATCCGTTTTACCCTGCATAAAGCTTATGCAGGGCAAACTCATAAATTGTTCGCCCTCTATAACACTGATAGAGAGATATGCACAGCTGTTTGCTCCCCCAGGTATTAATACATACTCTGAGTAGATTACTAAATAAAAAGTGATTTTATTAAATACAGACAGTAGGATTTAAGTGGTTCAAAGTAGTAACAGATAGAACAAAGTAAGTCACAAGCAAAATAAAATAAAATGCGCAAATCTATGCCTAATCAAACTAAATACAGATAAGTTCCTCACCAGTTCCAGAATGCTCCCTTTTACAGGCTAATCTCCCTTTAGCCTGGGTCCAGCAATCTCTCACAACCCCTGTAGTTACTGTCTCTTGTTCCAGTTTCCTTCAAGCATCCTGGGGGGGTGGAGAGGCTCCTTCTTTAGCCAGCTGAAGACCAC
>NW_020712509.1:0-2419 GCF_002925995.2 Terrapene triunguis | reverse complement strand
TGCTCCTCCCTCGATGGAACTTTATTAAATTGATCTTCCTAGGATCGCGATAGCTACAACGGAGCTATGTTTTTGTATAGATACACCTGCCCTCAAATCCTCTGTACTAATTACACTGTAGCTACAATATCCATGAAACATAACTTTGCTATAGTGACTGTCACAGGGTCCGCACAGGTCTCCGCCCTCTCGAGCCTGTGCCCTGTGTTGGCTGGTTCAATAAAGAGTCCCCACGCCTTCTTGGTGCTTCACCCTTGTGTCTTTATTTACAGTGCAATCGTGTAGTCCCCCTTATTCCCCCAACAGCCATCCCCAGTCAGACCCTTCCCAGGGTCTCCTGGCCCGTGAGGCTCCTTGCCTTTGGTGAGAAGACAAAGATGTACACCTCCTATCCCCTCCCAGGCTAGCCTCCTGCCTGAGCTTTCCTCAGGGCTTTTATAGCCCCGCCCGTCCTCAGTCCAGCTGTCGCTACTTAGCTCAAGTCATTGCTGTGGGCTGGCCCTCGTTAGGGCCTGCAGCCGGGCTCTCTGCTGGCTGCCCGGGCCCCTGCACCTGGCTTCCCTACCAGAAAGCAGGGCTTGGCCAGCATTTTGGCAGGGCATTCCAGGGGTTTTACCCCAGCCCTGCCACAGTGACATTCGTTACAGTGAACAATACATGCACTTATCATATGATTCTGTTACTTGAAGAATATCCAATTTAAGGCCCGTTTATGTCAATAGTGTGTGTTTTAGCGTAGCTACGATGAGCTGGAAATGAATCTATGTATGTTATTTTTACATTTGACAGGTTACCTCGCTACACTTATCTTTGCTCCAGTGGTTATGACCAGAAAGAAATTAAGATTTTATTACTATTTAATAAATAACGAGTTATTCCCCTCTTATAGAAATAGCTATAAAATGATATTATAATTAAATATGAAACAGTTTGGAAATTCTCAGCTTTCGGCACTTGTGACGGGGTGTATAAAACCCTCACTGGACAGCAAAGGGTCAAAGAGCAGCTCTGGGCTGAGGAGGCCCCACCCCCATGCCTGTGCCCAGCATGCTTTGCTTGGAGGCTGGGTTAAAAAGGGAGCCAGCCAGTTCAGTTGGGGGAGGACAGGGCAGGGAGAAGGACCCACTCTGGGAGCTCTGGAGCAGGATGCAGCCAGATCCAGACTGGACTGGAGATGGGTAGGCAACCTATTGGGTAGTGCTTACTGAGATAAGCTGAAGCCTACTGTAGGAAAGAGGGAGGTAGGAAGTGACCCAGGGAGGCTGACCCCCTCCAGAATGAAAGACATTGGACAGACCTCATAGCCGTGGCGCCAACTTTCTCCGGCGCCAGTGGGTGCCCATGCCTCCCTGCCCCTGGCCCCACCCTGACTCCACCTCATCCCCGCCCCTGGCTCTGCCCCCATTCCAACCCCATCCCCAAAGTCCCGCCCTAACTCTGCCCCCTCCCTGCCCCTCTTGGATTCCCTTCCTCAAATCCCCGCCCTGGCCCCGCCTCTTCCTCCAGCGTGCGACATTCCCCCTTCTCCTCCCTCCCTCCCTGCCCCACGAATATGCTGTGTCATGGCAAGGGCTGGGAGGGAGGAGAAGCAGGATGCAGTGGCACGCTCGCGGAGGAGGCGGAGGTGAGTTGGAGCAGGGGGGTGGGGTGGGGCCATGGGGAGCTGCTGGTGGGTGCTCAGCACCCACTAATTTTTTTCCATGGGTGCTCCGGAGCACCCACAGAGTCGGCGCCTATGCCTCACAGGGCCCTGGGTCAGAACCTGGTAGAGGTGGGAGGGCTTGGGATCCCCTACCTCTCCTATTATGACCTCTAGGTGGAGTGACCACCAGAGACCGCCACCACTAGGTGGTGCACCCTGGACCTGTTCCCAGTGCCCTCTGAATATTAATTCATATTCACTGATAAATTTCACACTAGAAACTTCGTCAGTAAAAACCACTGCAAATACTTTTCCATGTATTCACAAAAAAAGGCTTAGTTAGCTCCTCAGGGAGTGTTTCACACCTGCATCCCCCACCCATATTTTCCTTTTACTTATCCCTGTTTTACACCAGTGTATATCTATGGACTGCAGTGGAGTTATTCCTGATTTACATTGGTGGAAGCGAGAGAAGCATGAGAGCAATGATGTCCAGTGCATTTGCAAACATACACACATACAACTACAAACCCACCCAACCATATGTGTACATACTGTGTGTGATGTTACACCCCATATTCTTTATGGAAATATGCTTATGATATAGCATAACTGAGATATATTTTATGCAAGATGGGTCTTATAAGGTATCGTCGGAAAGGTTATAATTTACTGAATGTGATTATCCAATTGTATGCATGTGTAACCCACACAGCTCCTGGGTGTGGTATTCTGTCCCATCTAATGGCACTGAGACCACTTAGAGCGGGAGTTAAA
>NW_020712508.1:0-2389 GCF_002925995.2 Terrapene triunguis | reverse complement strand
TGCTCCTCCCTCGATGGAACTTTATTAAATTGATCTTCCTAGGATCGTGATAGCTACAACGGAGCTATGTTTTTGTATAGATACACCTGCCCTCAAATCCTCTGTACTAATTACACTGTAGCTACAACATCCATGAAACATAACTTTGCTATAGTGACTGTCACAGGGTCCGCACAGGTCTCCGCCCTCTCGAGCCTGTGCCCTGTGTTGGCTGATTCAATAAAGAGTCCCCACGCCTTCTTGGTGCTTCACCCTTGTGTCTTTATTTACAGTGCAATTGTGTAGTCCCCCTTATTCCCCCAACAGCCATCCCCAGTCAGACCCTTCCCAGGGTCTCCTGGCCCGTGAGGCTCCTTGCCTTTGGTGAGGAGACAAAGATGTACACCTCCTATCCCCTCCCAGGCTAGCCTCCTGCCTGAGCTTTCCTCAGGGCTTTTATAGCCCCGCCCGTCCTCAGTCCAGCTGTCGCTACTTAGCTCAAGTCATTGCAGTGGGCTGGCCCTCATTAGGGCCTGCAGCCGGGCTCTCTGCTGGCTGCCCGGGCCCCTGCACCTGGCTTCCCTACCAGAAAGCAGGGCTTGGCCAGCATTTTGGCAGGGCATTCCAGGGGTTTTACCCCAGCCCTGCCACAGTGACATTTGTTACAGTGAACAATACATGCACTTATCATATGATTCTGTTACTTGAAGAATATCCAATTTAAGGCCCGTTTATGTCAATAGTGTATGTTTTAGCATAGCTACAATGAGTTGGAAATGAATCTATGTATGTTATTTTTACATTTGACAGGTTACCTCGCTACACTTATCTTTGCTCCAGTGGTTATGACCAGAAAGAAATTAAGATTTTATTACTATTTAATAAATAACGAGTTATTCCCCTCTTACAGAAATAGCTATAAAATGATATTATAATTAAATATGAAACAGTTTGGAAATTCTCAGCTTTCGGCACTTGTGACGGGGTGTATAAAACCCTCACTGGACAGCAAAGGGTCAAAGAGCAGCTCTGGGCTGAGGAGGCCCCACCCCCATGCCTGTGCCCAGCATGCTTTGCTTGGAGGCTGGGTTAAAAAGGGAGCCAGCCAGTTCAGTTGGGGGAGGACAGGGCAGGGCAGGGAGAAGGACCCACTCTGGGAGCTCTGCAGCAGGATGCAGCCAGATCCAGACTGGACTGGAGATGGGTAGGCAACCTATTGGGTAGTGCTTACTGAGATAAGCTGAAGCCTACTGTAGGAAAAAGGGAGGTAGGAAGTGACCCAGGGAGGCTGACCCCCTCCAGAATGAAAGACATTGGACAGACCTCACAGCAGCGGCGCCAACTTTCTCCGGCGCCAGTGGGTGCCCATGCCTCCCTGCCCCTGGCCCCACCCTGACTCCACCCCATCCCTGCCCCTGGCTCCGCCCCCATTCCAACCCCATCCCCAAAGTCCCGCCCTAACTCTGCCCCCTCCCTGCCCCTCTTGGATTCCCTTCCCCAAATCCCTGCCCTGGCCCCGCCTCTTCCCTCAGCGTGCGACATTCCTCCTTCTCCCCCCTCCCTCCCTGCCCCACGAATATGCTGTGTCATGGCAAGGGCTGGGAGGGAGGAGAAGCAGGATGCAGTGGCACGCTCGTGGAGGAGATGGAGGCGGAGGTGAGTTGGAGCAGGGGGGCGGGGCGGGGCCACAGGGAGCTGCCGGTGGGTGCTCAGCACCCACTAATTTTTTTCCGTGGGTGCTCCGGAGCACCCACGGAGTCGGTGCCTATGCCTCACAGGGCCCTGGGTCAGAACCTGGTAGAGGTGGGAGGGCTTGGGATCCCCTACCTCTCCCAGTATGACCTCTAGGTGGAGTGACCACCAGAGACCGCCACCACTAGGTGGTGCACCCTGGACCTGTTCACAGTGCCCTCTGAATATTAATTCATATTCACTGATAAATTTCACACTAGAAACTTCGTCAGTAAAAACCACTGCAAATACTTTTCCATGTATTCACAAAAAAAGGCTTAGTTAGCTCCTCAGGGAGTGTTTCACACCTGCATCCCCCACCCATATTTTCCTTTCACTTATCCCTGTTTTACACCAGTGTATATCTATGGACTGCAGTGGAGTTATTCCTGATTTACATTGGTGGAAGCGAGAGAAGCATAAGAGCAATGATGTCCAGTGCATTTGCAAACATACACACATACAACTACAAACCCACCCAACCATATGTGTACATACTGTGTGTGATGTTACACCCCATATTCTTTATGGAAATATACTTATGATATAGCATAACTGAGATATATTTTATGCAAGATGGGTCGTTGGAAAGGTTATAATTTACTGAATGTGATTATCCAATTGTATGCATGTGTAACCCACACAGCTCCTGGGTGTGGTGTTCTGTCCCATCTAATGG
>NW_020712507.1:0-1223 GCF_002925995.2 Terrapene triunguis | reverse complement strand
TTATTATTATATTTTTATAAAACCATGTAGACTGCACAACGTCACACCCTCCTCCTGAACTTACTGCCAGAGACTTGGACACTGACCATGGCGGAGGCAGTATACCTAAAATTTGTTTTTGGGCTCCCCTATGGGGCAGACACTCCTGTGTCCCCCAAAAGGGAAAGAGACCCTGATCCAGCTGTAGGCTCACAGCTCCAAGCTATGAGAGACCTTTCGCTGGCCAGCAAAATCCCCTCCCTTTCACTCAGGTTGGGTTTGCTTCCAGCTAGAGTCCTTGGGGTTTGTTCCCACCGCAGCAGTCACCAGGACCCTAACTTCCAGCTCCAGGATACATGTCTCTGTGCACCTCTTCCACTCCATTACAGCCAGGTCATGCTTCTGGGTCTTACTTGCTTTGTCTCTTAAGTCCAGGCTGGTGGGCAGCCTTTTCTTTTTCCAGGTCAGCCTTTTCCCAAGCAAATTGTACATCAATTTCCATTTGTCTTCCCTTGAGACCATCACTTGATGAGCTGGGATACCACAGAGAACACCCTCCTGCCAGAACAGGCACCCCTCCACTCCTGTCTTGCTAGGTTAGACACTCCAGTCAGCTTCAGCACAGACAGAGGTTGGGCCACACCCATCTGCAGTTCACTGAAACTGAGATGCACTCAGTTCAGGGGGTTCTTAGTTAACAGAGACATTCCCAGTGCCCATTGTTCAGTCTTTCTGGGCAATTTGCGACTTGTGTAGTTTTAGCTTCTTTTGATCTTCATTCTTACTTATTTTGCTTCCTTTTCTGTCCCTAATTCCCTTTCCCGAAATAAGCAAACAGAAAATAACAAACCAGTAGCCACTTTGTCTGTTCTCCAGCCACCACACTTAAAACTCACTTAAAATCACTACCAGTATCTCAAAGCAATCAGCTGTGCACAGATCCTGCTCGACTACGCCACTGTGACGGGTTGGATCACAGAAACCCCCTTGGGAGCTGCCACCCGATGTGCCAAGACTACCCCTGCTTCTGTTTTCCCTGCCAGCTCAGGACTCCAGCACCCTGTCTTGCTGAGTCAGACACTCCTGTCTGACTCCAACACAGACCAAGGGTCTGAATCACTTGTCCCAAAACTGCAAGTTTACCCAAAAACAGCTCACAGGAGTGTGCTTGTCTTTAGCACTCAGATGCCCAACTCCCAATGGGGTCTAAACCCAGATAAATCCGTTTTACCCTGCATAAAGCT
>NW_020712506.1:0-3282 GCF_002925995.2 Terrapene triunguis | reverse complement strand
GCTCTCCCTATTCAAGGAGTTCCACAAGGAAATGAAGGTAACCATCCGCACCATCCAGGGGCTTTTTAACTTTATAAGTGTCCTCATTCGCCACTTCCACCACTTCAAAGGGCCCCTCCCAGGAGTTTTGCATCTTGAACTTTTTGGCAGGGCTGAGTACCATGACCAAATCTCCTACATCAAAAGTGCGTTTACAAGTATTTTTATCATACCACGCCTTTTGCTTGGCCTGACTGCTCTGGAGGTTGTTTTGTACAATCTCCATCATGTCTTTCAACTCCCTCCTGAACCTCTGGACATACTCAGTCACAGGTTCCTCCCTTACCGTGTTGCATCCTTCCCAGGTATCCCTGATGAGATCGAGGGGTCCCCTCACTTTCCTCCCATACAGAAGGTCAAATGGAGAAAAGCCTGTGGACTCTTGGGGTACCTCCCTGTAGGCATACAGCAGGAACGGTAATAGTTCATCCCAACTTTGGCCCCTTTTTTTTGCATACATCCCCAGCATGGATTTTAGGGTCCCATTGAATCTTTCCACCAGCCCATTGGCCTGGGGGTGGTAGGGGGCCGTCTTAAGCTGTTTCACTCCACACACCTTCCATAGCTCATTGAACAACTGCGACATAAAGTTTGCCCCCCGATCTGACAAAATTTCCTTAGGGAAGCCCACTCTGCTGAATATGGTGAGCAGAGCTCTTGCCACTGTCTCGGCTTCTATGTTAGACAGTGCAATTGCCTCAGGGTACCGAGTGGCGAAGTCTACTACCACCAAGATATACTTGTTCCCTCTCCGGGTGGGGCGTGGCATAGGGCCCACTATGTCTATTGCCACTCTTTGGAATGCCTCCTGGATGATGGGCAAGGGACGCAGCGGAGCCTTTTGGGGTCCCCCCGGCTTCTTCCTCTCCTGACACACCGCACAAGTCCTACAATAATCCCTCACATCATTCTGTATCCCTGGCCAGTAGAAATTCCTCCTCAGCCTGTCATATGTTCTCTGTACCCCCAAGTGACCAGCAAAGGGACTGTCATGCGCTACCAGCACTAATTCCCCCCGGTGTTGGCTGGGTACAACCAACTGCTTATAGGGTTGACCGGGACCCTGGTTTTTCCCTACAGGGGCCTGCCTGTACAGTTTCCCGTCCTCTTCAAAAAACTTCTCCCCCCCCTCCCTTCCTGGAGTTCCCTCCGAGATACACTTTCTTATACTTTCAAGGGAGGGGTCCGCCCTTTGTCTAGCTGCAAATTCCTGACAGACAACCCTTGAGATAGCATCCCTGGGCACTGACTGCATCTCCCCTGCCCCCACCCCTGGGAGCCTGTTGTCCTCAGCCAGACAGAGGCCTGGCTCTGTCTCTCCCATATTTGGAAGTACCCCGCCTCCCTGCACTGTTCTGTCAATGAGACCCTCCCCCAACTCCTCTATGGGTTCCAAGGTCCCCGCCCCATCCCTGGGGACTCCCTCTGAGTCACCCACCACGATGTTCCCTGGGGCAGGAGGTGTTGGCTGTTCAGCTGCATCAGACCTACAGTCATCAGCCGGAACAGCCTCCCCCTCACAGCCTTTCTTCATGCTGCGAGTTACCACACTAACAGTCCTAGTTCTGCTGAAAAAATCATTTCCCAGCAACATGTCCGCGGGGATGTCCTCGAGCATCCCCACCAGTAAATCCCTTTCCATACCTTCCCATTCCACATGAACCTTAGCCAGGGGCACAGGGAACCTCTGCGGCCCCACCCCCTTAATGTGGGTCGTCTGCCCCGTCAGAACACTAGCATCTGGGACCACACTCGGTCGAACCAGAGAGAACTGAGCCGCTGTATCCCTCCATCCCAGACACTCTATGCCATCGATCTTGACAACCTTGATGTGTTCCCTGTCCGCTTCACTGGGCCCCATGTCCACCAAGCTGGTGTGATAAGAGGTGGGGGTGCCCTCTGGGGCCTCAGGGCTGAAGGCAACCGAGCTAACATGGGACAAGGGAGGTTTATTCTCCTTCAATTTGGGACAGCTACTCCTCAGGTGCCCTGGGGAATTGCAGTGAAAGCACCGTCTGGGATCCCCTGCTTGTGCAGGAAATTTGGGACGAGTAACAGGAGAATGGGGGGGTGACTGCCCGGCCTCCTTTTTCCCAGACCCAGGGGTAAAACGGTGATTCTGCTTTCCCCCAACCTTATACCCCTCCACCAGTGGTTTATGTTTGATCGCAGCTTGTGCTTGTTCATAAGAGTCAGCATACTCAGCTAATTCACCCACTGCATTTACCTTTTTGTCCCACAAATACTGTTTTACCTCATCACTGCACATATTCAGGAAGTGTTCCTGAGTAACCAGATCACACATCCCTTCAAAGCTGGTAATGCCTCTCCCCCGCACCCATTTATCTACCAAATCTCTCATTTCATTGGCATAAGCCACATTACTTAATCCAGATCCCCTCTTAAGGGTCCTGAATTTAACCCTGTAGGTTTCAGGTGTAACCTGAAACTGTTTCAAAACCAGTTCCTTAAATTTACCATAGTTTGAAGCATCATCAATAGGCATCTTATTGAATATGTCCAGAGCTCTGCCAGTCAATTTTGCTATCAATGTGGTCATCTTCTGATCTTCAGGGATGGCATGGAGGGTGCACAGTCTCTCAAAGGTGATGAAATATTCGGCGATATCGCTGGACTCGTCATACTGTGGACATAGTCGCTCCCATTTGTGGATTTTTGGGGAAGTGGAGCCAGCAGGGGGAGGGTTTTGTCTCCTCGACTCCATAACGGTCAGTTCATGTTTCTGGGCCTCCCTCTGGGCCTCCATAGCCCTCTCCTGGGCAGCTGCCTCTGCCTCCGCCCTCGCTGCCGCCGCTCGCTCCCTTGCTGCCTCCACCTCCATAGCCCTCTCGTGGGCAGCTGTCTCTGCCTCCATAGCTCTCTTGTGGGCAGCTGTCTCTGCCTCCGCTCTCGCTGCCTCTGCCTCCATAACTCTCTTGTGGGCAGCCTCTTCCCTTGCATGTTCTGCCTCCCTGGCACTAATTTCTAATTGTCTTAGTTCCAACTGTCTCTTATGGTCATTTTCTTTCTCTTTTGCTACCAGCCTGGCCAGCTTTAGTTTATTAGCAGCGTCACTAGTACTCATTGTCCTGCTTTCTTGTGCTGGGCTACAATCCCTCTGCAGTTCACTGAAACTGAGATCACTAGTACTCATTTTCCTGCTTTCTTGTGCTGGGCCACAACCCCTCTGCAGTTCTTTTGCTTCCTTTTCTGTCCCTACTTCCCTTTCCCGAAATAAGCAAA
>NW_020712505.1:0-3328 GCF_002925995.2 Terrapene triunguis | reverse complement strand
TTTGCTTATTTCGGGAAAGGGAAGTAGGGACAGAAAAGGAAGCAAAAGAACTGCAGAGGGGTTGTGGCCCAGCACAAGAAAGCAGGAAAATGAGTACTAGTGATCTCAGTTTCAGTGAACTGCAGAGGGATTGTAGCCCAGCACAAGAAAGCAGGACAATGAGT
Organism: Terrapene triunguis; assembly: GCF_002925995.2. NCBI lineage: Eukaryota > Metazoa > Chordata > Testudines > Emydidae > Terrapene > Terrapene triunguis. Next base: position 3,164 of record NW_020712505.1, on the reverse strand, counting down.
ACTAGTGACGCTGCTAATAAACTAAAGCTGGCCAGGCTGGTAGCAAAAGAGAAAGAAAATGACCATAAGAGACAGTTGGAACTAAGACAATTAGAAATTAGTGCCAGGGAGGCAGAACATGCAAGGGAAGAGGCTGCCCACAAGAGAGTTATGGAGGCAGAGGCAGCGAGAGCGGAGGCAGAGACAGCTGCCCACAAGAGAGCTATGGAGGCAGAGACAGCTGCCCACGAGAGGGCTATGGAGGTGGAGGCAGCAAGGGAGCGAGCGGCGGCAGCGAGGGCGGAGGCAGAGGCAGCTGCCCAGGAGAGGGCTATGGAGGCCCAGAGGGAGGCCCAGAAACATGAACTGACCGTTATGGAGTCGAGGAGACAAAACCCTCCCCCTGCTGGCTCCACTTCCCCAAAAATCCACAAATGGGAGCGACTATGTCCACAGTATGACGAGTCCAGCGATATCGCCGAATATTTCATCACCTTTGAGAGACTGTGCACCCTCCATGCCATCCCTGAAGATCAGAAGATGACCACATTGATAGCAAAATTGACTGGCAGAGCTCTGGACATATTCAATAAGATGCCTATTGATGATGCTTCAAACTATGGTAAATTTAAGGAACTGGTTTTGAAACAGTTTCAGGTTACACCTGAAACCTACAGGGTTAAATTCAGGACCCTTAAGAGGGGATCTGGATTAAGTAATGTGGCTTATGCCAATGAAATGAGAGATTTGGTAGATAAATGGGTGCGGGGGAGAGGCATTACCAGCTTTGAAGGGATGTGTGATCTGGTTACTCAGGAACACTTCCTGAATATGTGCAGTGATGAGGTAAAACAGTATTTGTGGGACAAAAAGGTAAATGCAGTGGGTGAATTAGCTGAGTATGCTGACTCTTATGAACAAGCACAAGCTGCGATCAAACATAAACCACTGGTGGAGGGGTATAAGGTTGGGGGAAAGCAGAATCACCGTTTTACCCCTGGGTCTGGGAAAAAGGAGGCCGGGCAGTCACCCCCCCATTCTCCTGTTACTCGTCCCAAATTTCCTGCACAAGCAGGGGATCCCAGACGGTGCTTTCACTGCAATTCCCCAGGGCACCTGAGGAGTAGCTGTCCCAAATTGAAGGAGAATAAACCTCCCTTGTCCCATGTTAGCTCGGTTGCCTTCAGCCCTGAGGCCCCAGAGGGCACCCCCACCTCTTATCACACCAGCTTGGTGGACATGGGGCCCAGTGAAGCGGACAGGGAACACATCAAGGTTGTCAAGATCGATGGCATAGAGTGTCTGGGATGGAGGGATACAGCGGCTCAGTTCTCTCTGGTTCGACCGAGTGTGGTCCCAGATGCTAGTGTTCTGACGGGGCAGACGACCCACATTAAGGGGGTGGGGCCGCAGAGGTTCCCTGTGCCCCTGGCTAAGGTTCATGTGGAATGGGAAGGTATGGAAAGGGATTTACTGGTGGGGATGCTCGAGGACATCCCCGCGGACATGTTGCTGGGAAATGATTTTTTCAGCAGAACTAGGACTGTTAGTGTGGTAACTCGCAGCATGAAGAAAGGCTGTGAGGGGGAGGCTGTTCCGGCTGATGACTGTAGGTCTGATGCAGCTGAACAGCCAACACCTCCTGCCCCAGGGAACATCGTGGTGGGTGACTCAGAGGGAGTCCCCAGGGATGGGGCGGGGACCTTGGAACCCATAGAGGAGTTGGGGGAGGGTCTCATTGACAGAACAGTGCAGGGAGGCGGGGTACTTCCAAATATGGGAGAGACAGAGCCAGGCCTCTGTCTGGCTGAGGACAACAGGCTCCCAGGGGTGGGGGCAGGGGAGATGCAGTCAGTGCCCAGGGATGCTATCTCAAGGGTTGTCTGTCAGGAATTTGCAGCTAGACAAAGGGCGGACCCCTCCCTTGAAAGTATAAGAAAGTGTATCTCGGAGGGAACTCCAGGAAGGGAGGGGGGGGAGAAGTTTTTTGAAGAGGACGGGAAACTGTACAGGCAGGCCCCTGTAGGGAAAAACCAGGGTCCCGGTCAACCCTATAAGCAGTTGGTTGTACCCAGCCAACACCGGGGGGAATTAGTGCTGGTAGCGCATGACAGTCCCTTTGCTGGTCACTTGGGGGTACAGAGAACATATGACAGGCTGAGGAGGAATTTCTACTGGCCAGGGATACAGAATGATGTGAGGGATTATTGTAGGACTTGTGCGGTGTGTCAGGAGAGGAAGAAGCCGGGGGGACCCCAAAAGGCTCCGCTGCGTCCCTTGCCCATCATCCAGGAGGCATTCCAAAGAGTGGCAATAGACATAGTGGGCCCTATGCCACGCCCCACCCGGAGAGGGAACAAGTATATCTTGGTGGTAGTAGACTTCGCCACTCGGTACCCTGAGGCAATTGCACTGTCTAACATAGAAGCCGAGACAGTGGCAAGAGCTCTGCTCACCATATTCAGCAGAGTGGGCTTCCCTAAGGAAATTTTGTCAGATCGGGGGGCAAACTTTATGTCGCAGTTGTTCAATGAGCTATGGAAGGTGTGTGGAGTGAAACAGCTTAAGACGGCCCCCTACCACCCCCAGGCCAATGGGCTGGTGGAAAGATTCAATGGGACCCTAAAATCCATGCTGGGGATGTATGCAAAAAAAAGGGGCCAAAGTTGGGATGAACTATTACCGTTCCTGCTGTATGCCTACAGGGAGGTACCCCAAGAGTCCACAGGCTTTTCTCCATTTGACCTTCTGTATGGGAGGAAAGTGAGGGGACCCCTCGATCTCATCAGGGATACCTGGGAAGGATGCAACACGGTAAGGGAGGAACCTGTGACTGAGTATGTCCAGAGGTTCAGGAGGGAGTTGAAAGACATGATGGAGATTGTACAAAACAACCTCCAGAGCAGTCAGGCCAAGCAAAAGGCGTGGTATGATAAAAATACTTGTAAACGCACTTTTGATGTAGGAGATTTGGTCATGGTACTCAGCCCTGCCAAAAAGTTCAAGATGCAAAACTCCTGGGAGGGGCCCTTTGAAGTGGTGGAAGTGGCGAATGAGGACACTTATAAAGTTAAAAAGCCCCTGGATGGTGCGGATGGTTACCTTCATTTCCTTGTGGAACTCCTTGAATAGGGAGAGCACTGTGACGGGTTGGATCACAGAAACCCCCTTGGGAGCTGCCACCC
>NW_020712504.1:0-1182 GCF_002925995.2 Terrapene triunguis | reverse complement strand
TCAGATTTCCTCAAATAAATTCTATTTTTTAGGAGGACACGTGAAAACAAACTATTATTTTTTTTAAATGAAAAGCCTAAACCTTCTGCTGAAAATTTTGACATAAGAACAACCAGACTGGGTCAGACCAAAGGTCCACCTAGCCCAGTATCCTGTCTTCTGACAGTGGCCAATGTCAGGTGCCCCAGGGGGAATGAACAGAACAGGTAACCATCAAGTGATCCATCCCCTGCTGCCCACTCCCAGCCTCTGGCAAACAGAGGGTACACACACCATCCCTGCCCAGCTTGGCTAATAGCCCATTTTGGGCTGTTTTTTTATCAATTTTATTCTGGGAACCACCCCTCGCCCCATTATCCAAGCAGCCCTAGTAGAGGGCCTTTCCATTGCCGTGGGAGCATCTCCACTGCCTTCAATGGGAGTTGGATTGAGGATTTAAAGCAGAATTTTCAGAAGGGCTCGGCCCCCACAACGGGGGCCAGATTTTCAGCATGTTGCGAGTTGAGCTTTTTGGAAAATCTGGGTGTCATAGTGGGGGCTGTTGGGGGATGGGCCTTATGGCTGATTGTTCAAAAGTACTTAGGTTACTAAAGATCAAGACAGACGTAGTGGGATTTTCAAAAGTGTCTAAGGGCTTCTCTGCATGAAAGGTGACGTTGGTAGAAGTTATGTTGCTCAGGGTGTGAATAAGCTGTAAGTTACACCAACCTAAGTGCCAGTGTGGACAGCGCTGTGTTGACGGGAGAAGCTCACCACCTCTGGCGGGGGTGGTTTTATTATGCCGACAGCAGAGCTCTCTCCCGTCAGCTTAGAGCATCTTCACCAGACGCGCTTCAGCAGCACAGCTGGAGCGCTTCTAGTGTAGACTAGCCCTAAGTGAGTTAATCACCTAACTCTCATTGACCTATCTGCATCTTTAGCTTCCTAAATGCCAGGGTTTAAATTCAGCCAGAGCCGTCCAGAGCACAACTGTGGTAAATATTTCCAAATCTGCAAAAGCCCTGGCATGCCCTGCAGGGCTGAAACCTCAAGCCTTAGCACATACTCCCTGGCTGAAGCCTGGGGTGCCTCCTCCCATGGGACTGAAGCCCTGAGCCCCAAATTGGGGGGGGAGGTGTGGGGGGTGCCGGGAAATGTCTCTGAGAATTCACGCCCTGCTAAATAACTAAATAAATCTGGCTC
>NW_020712503.1:0-1159 GCF_002925995.2 Terrapene triunguis | reverse complement strand
TCAGATTTCCTCAAATAAATTCTATTTTTTAGGAGGACACGTGAAAATAAAAACTATTAGTTTTTTTTAAATGAAAAGCCTAAACCTTCTGCTGAAAATTTTGACATAAGAACAACCAGACTGGGTCAGACCAAAGGTCCACCTAGCCCAGTAACCTGTCTTCTGACAGTAGCCAATGTCAGGTGCCCCAGGGGGAATGAACAGAACAGGTAACCATCAAGTGATCCATCCCCTGCTGCCCACTCCCAGCCTCTGGCAAACAGAGGGTACAGACACCATCCCTGCCCAGCTTGGCTAATAGCCCATTTTGGGCTGTTTTTTATCAATTTTATTCTGGGAACCACCCCTCACCCCATTATCCAAGCAGCCCTAGTAGAGGGCCTTTCCATTGCCGTGGGAGCATCTCCACTGCCTTCAATGGGAGTTGGATTGAGGATTTAAAGCAGAATTTTCGGAAGGGCTCGGCCCCCACAACTGGGGCCAGATTTTCAGCATGTTGCAAGTTGAGCTTTTTGGAAAATCTGGGTGTCATAGTGGGGGCTGTTGGGGGATGGGCCTTATGGCTGATTGTTCAAAAGTACTTAGGTTACTAAAGATCAAGACAGACGTAGTGGGATTTTCAAAAGTGTCTAAGGGCTTCTCTGCATGACAGGTGACGTTGGTATAAGTTATGTTGCTCAGGGTGTGAATAAGCTGTAAGTTACACCAACCTAAGTGCCAGTGTGGACAGCGCTGTGTTGACGGGAGAAGCTCACCACCTCTGGCGGGGGTGGTTTTATTATGCCGACAGCAGAGCTCTCTCCCGTCAGCTTAGAGCATCTTCACCAGACGCGCTTCAGCAGCACAGCTGGAGCGCTTCTAGTGTAGACTAGCCCTAAGTGAGTTAATCACCTAACTCTCATTGACCTATCTGCATCTTTAGGTTCCTAAATGCCAGGGTTTAAATTCAGCCAGAGCCGTCCAGAGCACAGCTGTGGTAAATATTTCCAAATCTGCAAAAGTCCTGGCATGCCCTGCAGGGCTGAAACCCCAAGCCTTAGCACATACTCCCTGGCTGAAGCCTGGGGTGCCTCCTCCCATGGGACTGAAGCCCTGAGCCCCAAATTGGGGGGGGAGGTGTGGGGGGTGCCGGGAAATAGTCTCTGAGAATTCACGCCCT
>NW_020712502.1:0-1182 GCF_002925995.2 Terrapene triunguis | reverse complement strand
TCAGATTTCCTCAAATAAATTCTATTTTTTAGGAGGACACGTGAAAACAAACTATTATTTTTTTTAAATGAAAAGCCTAAACCTTCTGCTGAAAATTTTGACATAAGAACAACCAGACTGGGTCAGACCAAAGGTCCACCTAGCCCAGTATCCTGTCTTCTGACAGTGGCCAATGTCAGGTGCCCCAGGGGGAATGAACAGAACAGGTAACCATCAAGTGATCCATCCCCTGCTGCCCACTCCCAGCCTCTGGCAAACAGAGGGTACACACACCATCCCTGCCCAGCTTGGCTAATAGCCCATTTTGGGCTGTTTTTTTATCAATTTTATTCTGGGAACCACCCCTCGCCCCATTATCCAAGCAGCCCTAGTAGAGGGCCTTTCCATTGCCGTGGGAGCATCTCCACTGCCTTCAATGGGAGTTGGATTGAGGATTTAAAGCAGAATTTTCAGAAGGGCTCGGCCCCCACAACGGGGGCCAGATTTTCAGCATGTTGCGAGTTGAGCTTTTTGGAAAATCTGGGTGTCATAGTGGGGGCTGTTGGGGGATGGGCCTTATGGCTGATTGTTCAAAAGTACTTAGGTTACTAAAGATCAAGACAGACGTAGTGGGATTTTCAAAAGTGTCTAAGGGCTTCTCTGCATGAAAGGTGACGTTGGTAGAAGTTATGTTGCTCAGGGTGTGAATAAGCTGTAAGTTACACCAACCTAAGTGCCAGTGTGGACAGCGCTGTGTTGACGGGAGAAGCTCACCACCTCTGGCGGGGGTGGTTTTATTATGCCGACAGCAGAGCTCTCTCCCGTCAGCTTAGAGCATCTTCACCAGACGCGCTTCAGCAGCACAGCTGGAGCGCTTCTAGTGTAGACTAGCCCTAAGTGAGTTAATCACCTAACTCTCATTGACCTATCTGCATCTTTAGCTTCCTAAATGCCAGGGTTTAAATTCAGCCAGAGCCGTCCAGAGCACAACTGTGGTAAATATTTCCAAATCTGCAAAAGCCCTGGCATGCCCTGCAGGGCTGAAACCTCAAGCCTTAGCACATACTCCCTGGCTGAAGCCTGGGGTGCCTCCTCCCATGGGACTGAAGCCCTGAGCCCCAAATTGGGGGGGGAGGTGTGGGGGGTGCCGGGAAATGTCTCTGAGAATTCACGCCCTGCTAAATAACTAAATAAATCTGGCTC
>NW_020712501.1:0-1023 GCF_002925995.2 Terrapene triunguis | reverse complement strand
CAGCTGGGGACGGGACCCAGGAGTCCTGACGCTCAGTGAGTGAGTCTAGGCCTCAGCTGGGGCCAGGCCTCAGCTGGAGGACGGTGTCCAGTTCTGGGCGCCGCGCTTTAGGAGAGACGTGGGCAAATTGGAGAGAGGCCAGAGGAGAGCAACCAAAAGGATCCAAGGTTCAGCAAACCTGCCCTAGGAGGAGAGGTTAAAAAACCTGGGCCTGTTTCGTCTTGAGAAAAAAGACTGAAGGGGGGATCTGAGAACAGTCGTCAGATACGTTAAGGGCTGTTCGAAAGAGGACGAGGATCGGCTGTTCTCCATGTCCGCTGACGGCAGGACAAGACCTAACGGGTTAATCCACAGCCAGGGAGATTGAAGTGAGATATTAGGAGAAACTTTCTAACTCTCCGGGGAGGGAAGCTCCGGAACAGGCTCCCAAGGGAGGTGGTGGGATCCCCGTCACTGGAGGTTTTTCAGAACTGGACGGACAAACCCCGGTTGGGGCTGGCCTAGGTTTACTCGGTCCGGCCTCAGCGCAGGGGACTGGATCTGACGACCTCCTGAGGTCCCTGCCAACCCGACATTTCTGATACTGACCGGGCCGGACTCTGCTTAGCCGGCAAAAGCCAACAAGCCTCACAGCCTGTGGCACCGCTGCCTGGAATTCGCTGCTGCCGTCCACGGAGCACAAGCAGCTGTGAATCGGGTTCCCTCCCCTCCGTGCCGCATGGGGCGAGGTGCTGACAGATGGCTCTCCCAGAGCTCCCCTGTGCAGAGCAATCACTCACCCAAGAGCACTGTGTTTAGCACGGATGCTTGCGGAGCATCCCCCGAAGCGGTTCGTGCGGAGCGTTAGCCCAGCTGTGCGTTTATTTCTGTTGGGCTCGGCAAAATGGGACAGGAGCCTTCTTATCCAGTCTGTCTACATTAGGGCTACTGGATTACGGTAGCACCCACAGGCTGCATCTGAGATCGGGGCCCCGTCGGGCCGGGCGCTGCCCAGACACACAGCGACCGAGATTGGGGCCCCGT
>NW_020712500.1:0-1078 GCF_002925995.2 Terrapene triunguis | reverse complement strand
CAGCTGGGGACGGGACCCAGGAGTCCTGACGCTCAGTGAGTGAGTCTGGGCCTCAGCTGGGGCCAGGCCTCAGCTGGAGGACGGTGTCCAGTTCTGGGCGCCGCGCTTTAGGAGAGACGTGGGCAAATTGGAGAGAGGCCAGAGGAGAGCAACCAAAAGGATCCAAGGGTCAGCAAACCTGCCCTAGGAGGAGAGGTTAAAAAACCTGGGCCTGTTTAGTCTGGAGAAAAAGGACTGAAGGGGGGATCTGAGAACAGTCGTCAGATATGTTAAGGGCTGTTCGAAAGAGGACGAGGATCAGCTGTTCTCCATGTCCGCTGACGGCAGGACAAGACCTAACGGGTTAATCCACAGCCAGGGAGATTGAAGTGAGATATTAGGAGAAACTTTCTAACTCTCCGGGGAGGGAAGCTCCGGAACAGGCTCCCAAGGGAGGTGGTGGGATCCCCGTCACTGGAGGTTTTTCAGTACTGGACGGACAAACCCCGGTTGGGGCTGGCCTAGGTTTACTCGGTCCGGCCTCAGCGCAGGGGACTGGATCTGACGACCTCCTGAGGTCCCTGCCAACCCGACATTTCTGATACTGATCGGGCCGGACTCTGCTTAGCCGGCAAAAGCCAACAAGCCTCAAAACCTGTGGCACCGCTGCCTGGAATTTGCTGCTGCCTTCCACTGAGCACAAGCAGCTGTGAATCGGTTCCCTCCCCTCCGTGCCGCATGGGGCGAGGTGCTGACAGATGGCTCTCCCAGAGCTCCCCTGTGCAGAGCAATCACTTGCCCAAGAGCACTGTGTTTAGCACGGATGCTTGCGGAGCATCCCCCGAAGCGGTTCGTGCGGAGCGTTAGCCCAGCTCTGCGTTTATTTCTGTTGGGCTCGGCAAAATGGGTCCCCGCAAGCGGACCGGAGCCTTCTTATCCAGTCTGTCTACATTAGAGCTACTGGATTACGGTAGCACCCACAGGCTGCATCTGAGATCGGGGCCCCGTCGCGCCGGGCACCGCCCAGACACACAGCGACCGAGATTGGGGCCCCGTCGCGCCGGGCGCTGCCCAGACACACAGTGACCGAGATCAGGGC
>NW_020712499.1:0-1420 GCF_002925995.2 Terrapene triunguis | reverse complement strand
TGCTGCAGCCCATAATCTCAGGGAGTGGGGCAGCCGCCCCACTACACACCCTCCCCCTTAAGAACCCTCTCAGGGGGGATTCCCTATCGCCCCTGTGCTCCTTGCAGCTGGGCCCTCAGGGAATCTCTTTCCAAGCGCAGGCCCTCCACTAACTGGAGCAACCTGCCTCCTTCCTCTATTGTCTGGGTCCCCACCGTAGACCTCCCTGGTCCTACGTGGGTTCCCAGCTCCGTTTGGGTTCCCACATCAGCCCTCCCGGCCCCTATGTGGGTTCCCCGGTTAAGGTGGGGCCTCTCTACCCCAGCCCCCTTCTCTTTGGGGGCCTCGGCCTGGACTACCACCCCCTGTTGGCTAGCCCCAGACCGAGCCTCTTTCTCAGGCACTCTCCCTTTCTGCCTTAGGGGACAATGCCGTTTTATGTGGCCCTTGGTGTAGCAGTGGAAGCACCCTCGGCGCCTTCCCCCTGCCACGGCCTTAGTCCTGTTTGTCTGGGCCCTACCCCTTCCCTCTGGGCTGGCCTGGGCCTTGGGAGCCCTGTAGGGGCACTCTTCTTAGGTGTCACTGCTCCCTACAGACCCAACAAGCTGGGGGCCCCACTGTTACCCTCACAGGGGGTGCCTTGTCTGGGTGAGGCTTCTCTGCCCCTTCCCAGTAGGGACACTCCCGCCTGAAGTGACCCTTTCGCCTACAGGCGAAACATTGCTTGAGCCCAGGCCCTGGCCTCTCGCCCTTGGCACCTGGTCCCCTATACAGTCTGGGTGCCAACCCCCACAGCAGCCAGAGCACCTCGCTCTGCTGCTCGGCAAGCCGAGCCACCCAAGCCCTCCAATAAAAGTCTTGATTCTCCACCATTTTGTCTGTCTCTTAGTCTCTCGCTGTGGCACAAACTGCCTAGTCCTTTGCTCTTGCCCCTTGTGTCAGGGGCGGACCACCATGCCCGCATTCTCCACCAAATGTAACAAGGTTGGGACTCACCACCGTGGCGCCTCCTACTGGTTACTCCGGGAATTAGCTCAGTCCAGTGGAGCATCCCCTCTCAGTAGTATCCCACCCGTTGTCTTGCCCTTGGTTGGCTTCTGAGTCCACGTCGCTCACCAACTCGCGGCATCCTCTTCAGGACCACTGCACTCCAGCAGTACACCTCAGTCCATCCACACCCCTTTCTGGAGGGAGGGGGGGGTCAATCAGCAGTCTCTGTGTCCAGCCACCGTGGTCAAACACACACCCCAAAGTCTAATCCCTCCTGTCAGGGATCTGGCGTGGTCTGTAATGGCCGCTCCCTATGGCCAATGGCTCAGTGTATTGTAAGGGGGGGAAAGGGGAGACCCAGGCCCGCCCTCTACTCTGGGTCCCGACCCAGGGACCCTCTGGCGGCAGCCTTGCTGTCCTCCTTCTCTCCCCTCCGTCTGTCTACTTCCCT
>NW_020712498.1:0-1285 GCF_002925995.2 Terrapene triunguis | reverse complement strand
TGGCCTGCAGGGGAGCAGCGGGCGCAGCGCCTGGCTGGGGGCAGGGGTTCATGTGGGTTCGTACATCTAGACGTTTCTCCCTTTCAGTGTGTGGAGTATGTTTGCTTGTGTATGTCCTGCGTTTTCTTTCTTTGTGTGTGTGTGTGGTTGTATCTAGCCGGGGAACAGTGGATTTAAGGCTGGGACTCAGGTGATCTGGACACAATTGGTAGTTCTACCACAGATTTCCTGTGTGACCTTGGGTGAGTTACACGGAGTCCAGTTTTCAAGTGCTCAGCATCTACCACTGGAGCCAAGTTTTCAAAACAGCTCAGCACCCAGCATGCTCAGGTCTTCTGAAAACCTGGCCCTTTACTTCAGTTGCTAAATGGGCAGTGAGCTCTTTTGTAAAACTGGCCCTGACAGTGGGTGCTGAGCTCTTTGCAAACTATGGTCCTTAATCTCTCTGGGCCTCCGTTCCCCATCCGTACAATGGGGATAATAGCACTTCCCTACTCACAGGGTGTTGTGAGGACAAGTTCAGTAATGTCTGATGGGTGCTCAGAGTGATGGGGGCCATAAAATTACCTGGATTGATACACAGCCCCTGAGTGGGTGCACCTCTAACAGCTTCTCTCTCTCAATATCCAGAGTCTTTAAGGCCAGACGGGACTATTAGTCCATCTAGCCTGAGCTCAACAGCCGTAGAATTTCACCCTGTTGCCTCTGTATTGAGCCCGATTACTTGTGTGTGGCTAAAGCATCTTCGTGAAAGAGATGGAGAATCCACCACTGCCCTTGGTGGATTGTTCCAGTGGTTAATCACCCGCACTGCCTTCTTTCTAATTTGAATTTGTCTGGTTTTAACATCCAGCCATTGGTTCTTGTTCTGCCTTGCTCTGCTAGATAAAAGAGCCTGGTATTTTCTACACAGGGAGGTATTTATGCACCATGATCAAGTCACCTCTTGCTCTTCTATACATTTATTTTCGCACTGTCTTTGTGTTTTTTAGAGAAGACACTTTGAATGGTTTATGAGAAGAAAGCAAGATGGACGGAAGTCAGCCCCGCACCGAGACTCCCACGGCTCCCAAGAAGATCTCTCTGCTTTCCTCTCCCATGCGGGCAGTCATCCGTCTGCGACGAAAAGTCCAGTTCCTGAAGAAAAGCCGCCTGCATCTGAACCTTCCCAGAGAACAATCTCCAGAGCTGGTCCAAACTAGGCTTCTTCAAAGGCAGATTTCCTTGAGCCGAACAAGCCTGTGTAACCCTTCGATGGCCCTCTTTAATCAAGCCACCTTTGACA
>NW_020712497.1:3319-4274 GCF_002925995.2 Terrapene triunguis | reverse complement strand
GAGGAGGATAAGAGGGAAGTCTAAGGCCACTGATCAAATTCAATATATTGACAGCCTTTTGGTTGGGCTCTCCCCTGGGGTGGAGTGACAGGGTGCACGCAGCATCCCCCCCCGCGTTCTTACACGTCTGGGTGAGGAGGATATGGAACATGGTGAGGGGGGAGGTAGGTTATACAGCGGCTGCAGCGGCAGTCTGTCATCCTGCTGCCGTTCCTGAAGCTCCACCAGACGCCGGAGCATGTCCGTTTGCTCACGCAGCAGCCCCAGCGTTGCAGCCTGCCACCTCTCATCTCGAGCATCCCTCAAGACCTCACGGTCACTGGCATCTTTCCTAAATTTAGATACAGTGTCCTTCCACTCATTCAAATGAGCTCTTTGATTGTGGGTGGATTTCATTATTTCTTTGAACATGTCGTCTCGCGTCATCTTTCTACGACGCCTTATCTGAGATAGCCTTCTGGACGCAGGAGGGAGGCTTGAAACATTTGCAGCTGCTAGAGGGAGGGTTGAAAAAAAGTAGAGAAGTTTTTAAAATGATACATTTTACAGAACAATGCTTGTACTCTTTCATGGTGAACACTATTCACATTACATAGCACATGTGATTTCAGTACAAGGTCGCATTTTCCATCTTAATATTGAGTGCCTGTGGCTTTGGTGTTAGAGATCACAGACGCAGGTCCGGGCAACAGAATTCAGCTTGCAGGCAGCCATGGTAAGCCATTGTCTTTCGGCTTCTGCGCCCTCCTTTCCAACATACCAATCAAAGCCTGTTGACTGCTGAGGTTTTCCTGTTAACCTTCAGCAGCAGAAACCAAACTAACCCCCCCCGCCCCCCCTCCCGCCATGAATTCCCTGGAATGCTCAATGTACCCCTCCCCGACCGCGTGGCTGGTAACAGGGAAAATCCCTGCTGAAACCAAACTAACCCCCCCCCCCCCCCCCCCCCCCCCCC
>NW_020712497.1:0-3219 GCF_002925995.2 Terrapene triunguis | reverse complement strand
CCCCCCCCCCCCCCCCGCCCCTGTGAAAAGCTAACTGCAGGGAAGGATTTCTTATCAGCCACAGGCAAACAGCCCAGTAGGAACGGCCACCTCTGTCCCCTTAATTAAGTTCCCGTATTTCAAGCAGGTTACCATGAGCGATATCACTCTCCTGAGGATTACACAGCGAGATAAAGAACGGATGTTGCTTGAATGCCAGCAAACACCGGGACCATACGCTGCCAGGCTTTGTCAGGCAATGATACCAGATTACTTGCTGCAAGCATGGCGTGGACAAGTGTCCTACCATGGAGGACGGAATAAAGCGGCACTGCCCAGAAACCTTGTGGCAAGGCTTTTGGAGTACCTCCAGGAGAGCTTCATGGAGATGTCCCTGGAGGATTTCCGCTCCATCCCCAGACACGTTAACAGACTTTTCCAGTAGCTGTACTGGCTGCGAATGCATCCCAAGTCCTCAGGGCAAAATAATCATTAAAAAACCTTGCTTTTGAACCATGTTTTATATTTTAAAAGGTAAACTCACCTGAGGTTCCTTCCATGGGGTCATGGTCTTGGCTACTGGCTTGGGAGGCTTGGGAGGGTACTTCAGTCAGGCTGAGAAAAAGCTCCTGGCTGTTGGGGAGAACGGAGTGCTGGGTGCTCTCTGCAAGATCCTGATCTTCCTCCTCCTCCTCCTCCTCCTCCTCTTCCCCACCCTCAGAATCCTCAGGTGTAGAGACTATCCCAGACCCGGTTTGCACGATCACAGGTGGGGTAGTGGTGGCGGCCCCCCCTAGAATTGCATTCAGCTCTGCGTAGAAGCGGCATGTCCGCGGCTCTGACCCGGAGCGACCGTTTGCCTCCTTTGTTTTTTGATAGGCTTGTCTGAGCTCCTTCACTTTCACGCGGCACTGATCTGAGTCCCTATTGTGGCCTCTCTCCATCATGCCCTTGGAGATTTTTTCAAAAGTTTTGGCATTTCGTCTCTTTGAACGAAGTTCTGCTAGCACTGAATCCTCACCCCATACAGCGATCAGATCCAGTACCTCCCGTGTGGTCCATGCTGGTGCTCTTTTTCGATTATCAGCCTGCATGGTTACCTGTGCTGATGAGCTGAGGTATCTGTGGTATCTGTGGTCACCTGTGCTCTCCACGCTGAGCAAACAGGAAACAGGAAATGCAATTCAAATTTTCCTGGGTCTTTTCCTGTCTACCTGGCCAGTGCATGCGAGTTCAGATTGCTGTCCAGAGCGGTCAGTGGTGCACTGTGGGATAGCTCCCGGAGGCCAATACCATCGATTTGTGGCCACACTAACCCTAATTCGGATTAACAAAATCGATTTTGACGTTACTCCGTTCGTCGAGGTGGAGTACAGAAATCGATTTAAAGGGCCCTTTAATTCGAATTAACTGGCTCCGTAGTGTGGACGGGTGAAGGGTTAATTCGGATTAACGCTGCTAAATCCGAATTAAAGTCCTAGTGTGGACCAGGCCTTATAGAAAATCCACTTTAACAGTCCAGAGAGCTCCTTGGCCAGCTCTTTACAAATTCTTGGATATAAATTTTCTGGACCTACTCATTTAAAAATGAAAAAACCTCTATTTTTGTAACTCCTGTTTAACATCCTCCTGAGTTACTGCTGGATAGGAAAGTGTCTCACTGTGGGGAGGTCTCTGGATAGTCCAGGGCAGGGATCTGGGCAGTGTAACTTGTTGCTGTGTTTGGTTTGATCTTCCCAGTGACTCATATATTGGTGTTTTAGGTTCTGGTCTAATGTTACGAGTTAATATCCCGAGCTATCTGCAGTGCACAACGACAAGTTTTATTGATCCTACAAAACCCAGGACCTGTGCTACTTATTGCTGAATACCATCTACTGGCACCTTATCTGTCAACTAGCTTTCACAGCTCCAACATTTATAAGCTTCACTCTGTGTGTATGTCCAACAGCTTCTATTTGTGTGTGTGTGTGTGTGTCTGCATGCACACGCATGTGGGTTCGTACATCTAGATGTTTCTCCCTTTCAGTGTGTGGAGTATGTTTGCTTGTGTATGTCCTGCGTTTTCTTTCTTTGTGTGTGTGTGTGGTTGTATCTAGCCGGGGAACGGTGGATTTAAGGCTGGGACTCAGGTGATCTGGACACAATTGGTAGTTCTACCACAGATTTCCTGTGTGACCTTGGGTGAGTTACACGGAGTCCAGTTTTCAAGTGCTCAGCATCTACCACTGGAGCCAAGTTTTCAAAACAGCTCAGCACCCAGCATGCTCAGGTCTTCTGAAAACCTGGCCCTTTACTTCAGTTGCTAAATGGGCAGTGAGCTCTTTTGTAAAACTGGCCCTGATAGTGGGTGCTGAGCTCTTTGCAAACTATGGTCCTTAATCTCTCTGGGCCTCCGTTCCCCATCCGTACAATGGGGATAATAGCACTTCCCTACTCACAGGGTGTTGTGAGGACAAGTTCAGTAATGTCTGATGGGTGCTCAGAGTGATGGGGGCCATAAAATTACCTGGATTGATACACAGCCCCTGAGTGGGTGCACCTCTAACAGCTTCTCTCTCTCAAGATCCAGAGTCTTTAAGGCCAGACGGGACTATTAGTCCATCTAGCCTGAGCTCAACGGCCGTAGAATTTCACCCTGTTGCCTCTGTATTGAGCCCGATTACTTGCGTGTGGCTAAAGCATCTTCGTGAAAGAGATGGAGAATCCACCACTGCCCTTGGTGGATTGTTCCAGTGGTTAATCACCCGCACTGCTAAACAGCTGTGCCTTCTTTCTCATTTGAATTTGTCTGGTTTTAACATCCAGCCATTGGTTCTTGTTCTGCCTTGCTCTGCTAGATACAAGAGCCTGGTATTTTCTACACAGGGAGGTATTTATGCACCATGATCAAGTCACCTCTTGCTCTTCTATACATTTATTTTCGCACTGTCTTTGTGTTTTTTAGAGAAGACACTTTGAATGGTTGATGAGAAGAAAGCAAGATGGACGGAAGTCAGCCCCGCACCGAGACGCCCACGGCTCCCAAGAAGATCTCTCTGCTTTCCTCCCCCATGCGGGCAGTCATCCGTCTGCGACGAAAAGTCCAGTTCCTGAAGAAAAGCCGCCTGCATCTGAACCTTCCCAGAGAACAATCTCCAGAGCTGGTCCAAACTAGGCTTCTTCAAAGGCAGATTTCCTTGAGCCGAACAAACCTGTGTAACCCTTCGATGGCCCTCTTTAATCAAGCCACCTTTGACA